>NC_064644.1:263657816-263862816 GCF_023864345.2 Schistocerca serialis cubense | reverse complement strand
TTAACTGGAAGAATCGAAGGAAAACAATTGCGCACTTATGTAGCACTCATGTGTTCAGTATTACTTTACTTTCTGTTACAATATATCTCAAACAAAACAACAGTTTCAAATATACATGCTTCACACATTCATTCAGTAACTGCAAGCAAATTACCTATTTTCACAATACATAAGTTACAAAAAATCTGACGCACAAATAGTTCTTTTTTGGCTGTATACTTCAGTACAAACGAATAAGACATGTTTTACTCCAACTAAAATACTATCAACTGTTCACTATTACTTTCTTGCAAATTTCCCCAACTCTCAATAACTGGCTGCTGCCATAATATGCAAGTTTATTAGTTCCCATGTATACAACAGGACTCAAACTGTCACTTGGCACTTGAGCGTCAAATATAAATGCGCACATAAAATACACAAACTGATCCACAATAGTGTAAATTACAAATATGATGGGGAATGTTGAGTTGCTCCTGTTGAAAAATGAAAATTAAATCACTTTAGAATGCTGTACTTATATCACACACACACACACACACACACACACACACACACACACACACACTGCACCTAAAAAAGTGTGTGCAAGAATAATTGCAATGTTTTTTCAATTAGTTGAAAATATAATTTGATACAATATGCTTAAATGAGAATAATATTTTCTGTAACAATGGATTAACACTAAATTATTTCCCTAAAATTAGGCAAAACATACTAAACAGTTGTTGAGAAAATGAATCAAACTGTGATTAAATTTAATTAACTTGAGGTAAGTTAACTGGTCAAATGTGGAGAAACAAGCAGGGTAGAATAGAAAAGTCTAAACCACTATGCCTTTTTATGCAGAAATGGTATTTATATCCATTATCAATACTAGTACTAGAATAAGAAAAGCTGAAGATGCAGTGAGCAAAGAGTGTAATGAATCCATACCTGAAAAGCTTGGGAGCAGTTAATCATGAATAGCTGTTGACATTACTATACTTACCAAGTACACGAGTAGTATAAGAATGTGTTTGATATAAAATTTAATGTTTTAATAACAAATATATCATTTTATATTATTAGACAGAAGTAGATTAAAAAATAATTTGGAAATTTATGTAGTTAAATTTTGTGGTTGAATACCATGCCTGTCACCATAGCATCAGTTAATTAACTTACAGGAGAAAAAACATGTGTGCCTCTGTTTGTGAAATGTGCAAACTCTGATTTGTGTGTTACTATATTTGAACTGTGTATAATATTTTCTTAGAAAGAGATTGGGAACCAGCCTGGCATTGTCAAATTGAGAAGGGGACCCACCTAAAAACCACGCAGGTGCTGGTGAGTGTACCCAATCGACAATCATTAATACAGCGCACAAACTAGTTCTGGGTCACCACCTAGTCTTGTAAGAGATAGGTCACACATAAAAGTAGCCATATTAAAATTAAATTTGAGGTGGTCAGCAACTGTCTTATGGGATTTATAAAATTCCAAACTTTTCTTTCTCCTATCTCCAAAATTTTTGGGCATGAAGCATTCAAGCAGTTTAGTTTCAGTTTTACAGATCCATACATTATTATTACTTTAAAGCGAGTAGTAAATGCTCCTATCAATAATTATGTTTCTGCTGATTGTGGAAATTTGTTTATGTAGTGAATTGTCACCTCTAATAAAAAAAATTGGTATAATTAGTTTATATCATTCTGTAGTTTATACATTATGAGTGAAAAACATTACTTACACAATATGGGAGTAAGTAATCCATTTCTGTCACACTGAATAAATAAGTTTATACTGGACTTCACTAATTTTCCCTTTTTTGGATGCATAAACATCAGTCATTGTTTGGCTTCTGATACCCCTTTCTTATGTCAAAGCTAAAAGTCTGGCATACTTAAGTATATATAATACTATCTTCTGTATGCCCTGTCTTACTGGTTTACTCCAAAGTACATGATTAAATATTCTCTTATATGTCCGTTTCTTTAGAGTTTCTTCTTTTTTTTCTGGCATGGTTTAGTTTGAGATTTTTGTTAACTTTTCTTTCTTATTAGTAAACCTCTTAACAAGAAATGTTGTAGTAGTTGATTTTTTGCTTCCTTTTCTTCACACCTGTTCATCTTCTCTAAGGTCTATATAAAATTTCTGAGGTTGAGTTTTTAAGTCATTTATATGCCACTAAATTATTTAAAATGTGAACAGAAAAGTGGGCCCTTATTTAGACATTAAGCCAATCTCACCACACAGTGGGGTTGTCCAACTCGAACCTGTCATGCAATATCTTTGAGATAAATATTTATCTCAATATGGTCACTCGAACGACTCATTCATTTGAAACACACAAGTTTCATGCAAATTCTGTTTTTCATTTCAATTTTATGTACACACACACACACACACACACACACACACACACACACACACACACACACACGACCACTGTCTCTGGCTGCTGAGGCCAGACTGCAAGCAACTGCACATTATGAGAGAAGCAGTGTGGGTAAGGACGAGGCTGGGGCAGGGAGGGGGAGGAATAGTAGGGTAGGTGTGGGGGATGGTAAGTCTTGCTTGCAAGAGCACACAGGGACGAGGTGGAGAGAAGGTAAGGCAGCTAGGTGCCGTTGGTAGGTTAAACAGAGGGGGGGAGGGGTCAGGAAGGAGAGAAGAAAAAAAGGCTGTGGGTACATTGGAGGAATAGTAGGGCGTGTAGTGCGTGAGTGGGAACAGGGAAGGGAGCAGGTGGCTGAAGAACAAAGACTAATGAAAGTTGAGGCCAGAGGGATTATGTGAACACAGGACGTATCACAGACAGAGTTCCCACTTGTGCAATTCAGAAAAGCTAGTGTTGTCAGGAAGGATCCAGAGGGCACAGTTTATGAGCCAGTCATTGAAATGAAGAATGTTGTGTTGGCCAGCAGCTCAGCAACTGGGTGATCTAGCCATTTCCTAGCCACAATTTATCGGTAGACATTCATGTGGACAGACAACTTGTTGGTTGTCATGCCCACGTAGAATGCAGCACAGTGGTTGCAGCTTAGCTTGTAGATCACTTGACTCGTTTCACAGGTAGGCCTGCCTTTGATGATAGGATAAATGATGCTTGTGATCAGAGTTGAATAAAGGTGGTGGGAGAATGTTTAGGTCTGGTCTTGTATCTAGTTCTGTTAAAGGGATACGAGCCATGAGGCACGGGGCTGGGAGTGATGTTACGTGGGGATGGACGAGGATATTGTGTAGATATGGTGGGCGGTCAATACCATTGTGGGAGGGGTGGGAATGATAGTGGGTAGGGCATTCCTCATTTCAGGGCATGACAAGAGGTATTTGAAATACTGGTGGATAATGTGATTCAGTTGCTCCAATCCTTGTTGATACTGACCCACAAGCAGAATGCTCCTCTGTGGCTGGATGGTGGGACTTTGGGAGGTGGTGGGTGATTGGAAAGATAAAAGACATGCGAGATCCATTTCTGTACAATGTTGGGAGGGTAATTACAGTCTATAAAGGCATCAGTGAAACTCTTGATATATTTCAAGTGGGACTGCTTGTCACTATAGAAATGATAGTCACGGATGGCTAGGCTGTACAGTAGGGACTTTATGGCAAGGAATGGATGGCAGCTGTCGAAGTGGAGGTATTGCTGGTGGTTTGTAGCTTTGATATGGATGTACCCCTTGAGAGAATCTCTGCTCTTGTAGACCAACATCTTCAGCCTATTACCTGCAACCTACCCTCCCATGTAAAAGATACCACTGATCTTCCACAGTTCCTGTTCCTTTACCACATGGTGCCCTGCTCATCACTATTGACGCCATCTCCCTTTACACTGACATCCCTAATACCCATGGTCCTGCCCTATTGAACACTACCTTTCCTACCAGACAGATTCCAAACCTATGATTTCCTTTGTGGCCATCATAGCCAACTATATACACAACCACAATTACTTCCCCTTTGAAGCTGTGAACTACCAACAAGTCTGGAGTATGGCAATGAGCACCTGTAGGGAGGGCACCATCGTATGCCAGTGTATTCAAGGGCCATCTAAGGGAGTCCTTCCTAACCACCCACAATCACAAATTCCTCATCTGGTTCAGATTCACTGCTAACATCTTCGTGATCTGGATCGAGGGTGAGGACACCATATCCACATTCCTTCAAAACCTCTACACTTTCTACCCCATTCACTTCACCTGGTACTCCCAACCCAGCAAGCCACCTTCTCACAAGCTGACATCCACCTCACCTCAAAGGGGGCTACACTGGTACATCTGTCCGTATCAAACCTACTTACCAGCAGCAATACCTTCACTTCGACAGCTGCCACCCATTCCATATGAATAAGTCTCTTCCATATAGCCTAGCCACTTGTGGCCATTACACCTGTAGTGACGAGCAGCCCCTCTTTAAATATACTAAGGGCCTCACGGATGCCTTCAAAAACCGTAATTACCCTCACAATGATGAACAGAAACAAATCTCCTGTGCCTCATCTTTCGAGTCACCCACCCCTCCCAAAGTCCCACCATCCAGTCACAGAGTAGCATTCTGATTGTGACTCAGTACCAACCACGATTAGAGCAACCGAATGACATTCTCTGCCAGGGTTTTGACTACCTCTTGTCATGCCTGAAATGAGGAATGTCCTCCCACAATGTTATTCTGCTGCCCACTGAACTTACACAATACCCTTGTCCATTCCCACACAACCCCGCTCCCAACCCTTTGCCTCAGGGCTCACATCCCTGTGATAGAACTAGATGCAAGACCTGTCCCATACATCCTCCCACCACCACCACCACCACCACCACCACTACCTACTTCAGTCCAGTCACAAGCATCACCTATCCCATCATCAAAGGCAGGGCAGCTACCTGTGAAACCAGTCATGCAATCTACAAACTAAGCTGCTACTATTCTGCTGTGTTCTAGCTGAGCATGGCAACCAAAAAGCTATTTGTCCACATGAATGGCTATCAACAAGCTGTGGCTAGGAAATGGCTGGACCATCCAGTTGCCGAGTATGCTGCTAGACACAACGTTCTTCATTTCGATGATTGTGTGTCATCTGGAACCTTCCAACCTACACCAGCTTTTCTGAATTGTGCAATAAACCGTATGTTTCCGTATCCCTTCTACTTCTACATCTACATCCATACTCTGCAAGCCACCTGACGGTGTGTGGCTGAGGGTACCCTGAGTACCTCTATCGGTTCTCCCTTCTATTCCAGTCTCATATTGTTCGTGGAAAGAAGGATTGTCGGTATGCTTCTGTGTGGGCTCTAATCTCTCTGATTTTATCCTCATGGTCTCTTCGTGAGATATACGTAGGAGGGAGCAATATACTGCTTGACTCTTCGGTGAAGGTATGTTCTGGAAACTTCAACAAAAGCCCGTACCGAGCTACTGAGTGTCTCTCCTGCAGGGTCTTCCACTGGAGTTTATCTATCATCTCCATAACACTTTCGCGATTACTAAATGATCCTGTAACTAAGTGCGTTGCTCTCTATCTAAATCAACCCTATCTGGTTCGGATCCCACACTGCTGAGCAGTATTCAAGCAGTGGGCGAACAAGCGTACTGTAACCTACTTCCTTTGTTTTCGGATTGCATTTCCTTAGGATTCTTCCAATGAATCTCAGTCTGGCATCTGTTTTACCGATGATCAACTTTATATGATCATTCCATTTTAAAATCACTCCTAATGCGTACTCCCAGGTAATTTATGGAATTAATTGCTTCCAGTTGCTGACCTGCTATTTCGGCCTCAACCTTTGTTAGTCATTGTTCTTCAGCTACCTATCCACTTCCCTATTCCCAATCTCGCACTAACACCCTTCTATTCCACCAGCGCACCCACGGACTTTTTACTTCTCTCCTTTTGTGCAACCCCCTCCTCCAGCACGTAGCTGCCCTACACTCTGTCTACCTCATCACTGTACGCTCCCAAAAGTAGAATTTTGTTGTCCCGCACCCCTACCCTGCTATCCCTCCTCCTCCCCGTCCCAGCCTCCTCCTTACCCCCACCAGCCAGACTTCTTCTCTATTTTTGTGTGTGTGCGTGTGTGCATGCGCGCATGCTATCTAATTCAGAAGAAGAACTTTTGGCCCAAAGATTACTCATTTAGCAGTCTTTTTGTTGTGCCTGTCTGTGACTCAATGTTTCCACTATATGGTGAGGAGCATCTATTCTTTTCATAATTTTGTCATTATTCCATCCTGGATTTTCCATTTTTTAACCTGTTAACTATATATATGTTTTTGGGTTATAGTCATATAATTTCGTGGCCAGTCCACAATGAGCTAGTCTCGAGAGCAGCAGTTTTGTTTCAGTATAAACAGTATCACAATACCAAGTCATTAACTAGTGTGATGATGTGCTAAGTGCTCTTACAAGGAGAGGTCCCCAGAGGTGGGATCAACTTTTTGAAACTAAATATATGGTGATGAAGGTTAAGATCCTAGACATCACATCCTGCGGCCACTCACCTTGGTGAGCCCTCATTTGCGAATAATTCCAGAAAAAAATTTTGGAATTTTGTGTGATGACCAGTAACATTAAAAAAATTGACGTACATAATCTGGTTGCATGGTGCAATGGACAGAATATCCTCATGTGCAAGAGGGTGTGGGTTCTAATCTCATTGGGTGGTTATTTTTGTGTTAAAATCTTTTTTGAAATGACTTTGATCATTATTTTTATTCAGTGAATTGGTTAAAATATAATTTCTTGTTTCTATTACTTTGTTAAACTGTTTTAATCACTGTACGAACATTTTTCATTTTTTCTTTATATCATTGTTTTTCCAACTGGAACTTTTGTGAATATGAATTTAATGCTCCCACAAACCATGGACTTGCCATTGTTGGGGAGGCTTGTGTGTACTTGGGATACAGATAGCGATACCGTTTGGCAGCAACAGTTTGGATGATTGATTAATCTGCCCTAGTAACATCAACCAAAACGCCCTAGCTGTGCTGATACTGCAAATGGCTTAAAGCAAGAGGAAACTACAGCCCATTCAGTTCTACTGCTTTGTTAAATACGATGGCATCCTCTTCTGTAAAATATTCCCGAGATAAAATAGTCCACCAATCTGATCTCTGGGCAGGCGCTATTCAGGTGGATGTCGTTATCATGAGAAACAAAACTGCCATTCCACATATCAGAGCACGGAATGTCATCCTTAATCGAGCACATAGGTTAGAAAATTTAAAAAAGGAAATGGATAGGTTAATGTTAGATAAGTGAAATTTGGTGATCGGAGGAACAGGACTTCTAGTCAGGTGAATACAAGGTCGTAAATACAAAATCAAATAAGGGTAATGCAGGAGTAGGTTTAATAATGAGTAAAAAAATAGGAGCATGGGTCAGTTACTATGAATAGCATAGTGAACACATTATTGTAGCCAAGATAGATACGAAGCACACACCTTCCACAATAGTGCAAGTTTATATGACAACTAGCTCCACAAATGGGGAAGAGATTGAAGAAATGTATTATGAGATAAAAGAAATTATTCAGATAGTTAAGAAACATGGAAATTTAATAGTCATGAGGGGCTGGAATTTGATAGTAAGAAAAAGAAGAGAAGAAAAGGTAATAGGTGAATATTGAATGGGGGAAAGGAATGAAAGAGAAAGCCGCCTGGTAGAATTTTGCACAGAGCATAATTTAATCATAGCTAACACATGGTTTAAGACTCATGAGAGAAGGTTGTGTATGTGGAAGAGACTTGAAGGCACCGGAAGATTTCAGTTTGATTATATAATGGTTTGACAGAGATTTAGGAACCAGATTTTAAAATGTAAGTCATTTCCAAGGGCAGAAGTGGACTCTGACCACAATTTATTGTTTATGAACTGCAGACTAGCACTGAAGTAATTGCAAAAAGGCAGGAATTTAAGGAGCTGGATCTGGATAAACTGAAAGAAGGTTGTAGAAGGTTTCAGAGAGAGCATTAGGAATCGATTGACAAGAATAGGGGAGAGCAATACAATAGAAGAAGAATGGGTAGCTTTGAGAGGTGAAATAGTGAAGGTAGCAGAGGATCAAGTAGGTAAAAAGATGAGGGTTAATAGAAATCCTTGGGTAACAGACGAGATATTGAATTTAATTGATGAAAGGAGAAAATATAAAAATGCACTAAATGAACTACGCAAAATGGAATACAAATGCCTAAAAAATGAGATTGACAGTAAGTGCAACATGGCAAAACAAGGATACCTAGAGGACAAATTTCAGGATGTAGAAACATTCATCACTAGGGGTTAAGATAGGTGCCACCTACAGGAAAATTAGAGTGACCTTTGGAGAAAAAAACAACCATCTGTATGAACATCAGGAGCTCAGATCGAAAACCTGTCCTAGCAAAGAAGGGAAAGCAGAAAGGTCGAAGAAGTATAGAGAGAGTCTATACAAGGGAGATGTACTTGAGGAAAATATTATGGAAATGGAAGAGGACATAAATGAAGATGAAATGGGAGATGCAATGCTGCGAGAAGAATTTGACAGAGCACTGAAAGGAAAGTGGTGCAGACAGGTGTGAAAATTACCGAACTATCAGTTTAATAAATCATGACTGCAAAATACTACCACGAATACTTCACAGAAGGATGGAAAAACAGGAGAAACTGACTAAGGGAAGAATAGTTTGGATTCTGGAGAAATGTAGGAACACATGAAGCAATACTGATCCTACGACTTCTCATAGGTGGGTTTCAGGAAAGGCAAACCTATGTTTATAGCATTTGTAGACTGAGAGAAAACTTTTGACAATGTTGACTGGAATGCTCTTTTTCAAATTCTAAAGGTGTTGTTGTTGTTGTGGTCTTCAGTCCTGAGACTGGTTTGATGCAGCTCTCCATGCTACTCTATCCTGTGCAAGCTTCTTCATCTCCCAGTACCTACTGCAGCCTACATCCTTCTGAATCTGCTTAGTGTATTCATCTCTTTGTCTCCCTCTTCGATTTTTACCCTCCACGCTGCCCTCCAATGCCAAATTTGTGATTCCTTGATGCCTCAAAACATGTCCTACCAACCGATCCCTTCTTCTAGTCAAGTTGTGCCACAAACTTCTCTTCTCCCCAATCCTATTCAATACCTCCTCATTAGTTACGTGATCTACCCACCTTATCTTCAGCATTCTTCTGTAGCACCACATTTCGAAAGCTTCTATTCTCTTCTTGTCCAAACTAGTTATCGTCCATGTTTCACTTCCATATATGGCTACACTCCATACAAATACTTTCAGAAACGACTTCCTGACACTTAAATCTAAACTCGATGCAAACAAATTTCTCTTCTTCAGAAACAATTTCCTTGCCATTGCCAGTCTACATTTTATATCCTCTCTACTTCGACCATCATCAGTTATTTTACTCCCTAAATAGCAAAACTCCTTTACTACTTTAAATGTCTCATTTCCTAATCTAATTCCACTAGCATCACCCGATTTAATTTGACTACATTCCATTATCCTCGTTTTGCTTTTGTTGATGTTCATCTTATATCCTCTTTTCAAGACACTGTCCATTCCGTTCAACAGCTCTTCCAAGTCCTTTGCTGTCTCTGACAGAATTACAATGTCATCGGCGAACCTCAAAGTTTTTACTTCTTCTCCATGAATTTTAATACCTACTCCGAATTTTTCTTTTGTTTCCTTTACTGCTTGCTCAATATACAGATTGAATAACATCGGGGAGAGGCTACAACCCTGTCTCACTCCTTTCCCAACCACTGCTTCCCTTTCATGTCCCTCGACTCTTATAACTGCCATCTGGTTTCTGTACAAATTGTAAATAGCCTTTCGCTCCCTGTATTTTACCCCTGCCACCTTCAGAATTTGAAAGAGAGTATTCCAGTTAACATTGTCAAAAGATTTCTCTAAGTCTACAAATGCTAGAAACGTAGGTTTGCCTTTTCTTAATCTTTCTTCTAAGATAAGTCGTAAGGTTAGTATTGCCTCACGTGTTCCAACATTTCTGCAGAATCCAAACTGATCTTCCCCAAGGTCCGCTTCTACCAGTTTTTCCATTCGTCTGTAAAGAATTCGCGTTAGTATTTTGCAGCTGTGACTTATTAAACTGATAGTTCGGTAATTTTCACATCTGTCAACACCCGCTTTCTTTGGGATTGGAATTATTATATTCTTCTTGAAGTCTGAGGGTATTTCGCCTGTCTCATACATCTTGCTCACTAGATGGTAGAGTTTTGTCATGACTGGCTCTCCCAAGGCCATCAGTAGTTCTAATGGAATGTTGTCTACTCCCGGGGCCTTGTTTCGACTCAGGTCTTTCAGTGCTCTGTCAAACTCTTCACGCAGTATCTTATCTCCCATTTCGTCTTCATCTACATCCTCTTCCATTTCCATAATATTGTCCTCAAGTACATTGCCCTTGTATAAACTCTCTATATACTCCTTCCACCTTTCTGCCTTCCCTTCTTTGCTTAGAATTGGGTTGCCATCTGAGCTCTTGATATTCATACAAGTGGTTCTCTTCTCTCCAAAAGTCTCTTTAATTTTCCTGTAGGCAGTATCTATCTTACCCCTAGTGAGACAAGCCTCTACATCCTTACATTTGTCCTCTAGCCATCCCTGCTTAGCCATTTTGCACTTCCTGTCGATCTCATTTTTGAGACGTTTGTATTCCTTTTTGCCTGCTTCATTTACTGCATTTTTATATTTTCTCCTTTCATCAATTAAATTCAATATTTCTTCTGTTACCCAAGGATTTCTATTAGGCCTCGTCTTTTTACCTACTTGATCGTCTGCTGCCTTCACTACTTCATCCCTCAGAGCTACCCATTCTTCTTCTACTGTATTTCTTTCCCACATTCCTGTCAATTGTTCCCTTATGCTCTCCCTGAAACTCTCTACAACCTCTGGTTCTTTCAGTTTATCCAGGTCCCATCTCCTTAAATTCCCACCTTTTTGCAGTTTCTTCAGTTTTAATCGGCAGAGTTCATAAGCAATAGATTGTGGTCAGAATCCACATCTGCCCCTGGAAATGCCTTACAATTTAAAACCTGGTTCCTAAATCTCTGTCTTACCATTATATAATCTATCTGATACCTTTTAGTATCTCCAGGATTCTTCCAGGTATACAACCTTCTTTTATGATTCTTGAACCAAGTGTTAGCTATGATTAAGTTATGCTCTGTGCAAAATTCTACAAGGCGGCTTCCTCTTTCATTTCTTCCCCCCAATCCATATTTACTATGTTTCCTTCTCTCCCTTTTCCTACTGACGAATTCCAGTCACCCATGACTATTAAATTTTCATCTCCCTTCACTACCTGAATAATTTCTTTTATCTCGTCATATATTTCATCTATTTCTTCATCACCTGCAGAGCTAGTTGGCATATAAACTTGTACTACTGTAGTAGGCATGGGCTTTGTGTCTATCTTAGCCACAATAATGCGTTCACTATGCTGTTTGTAGTAGCTAACCTGCACTCCTATTTTTTTATTCAGTATTAAACCTACTCCTGCATTACCCCTATTTGATTTTGTATTTATAACCCTGTAATCACCAGACCAAAAGTCTTGTTCCTCCTGCCACTGAACTTCACTAATTCCCACTATATCTAACTTTAACCGATCCATTTCCCTTTTTAAATTTTCTAACCCACTTGTCCGATTAAGGGATCTGACATTCCACGCTCCGATCCGTAGAACGCCAGTTTTCTTTCTCCTGATAACGATGTCCTCTTGAGTAGTCCCCGCCCGGAGATCCGAATGGAGACTATTTTACCTCCGGAATATTTTACCCAAGAGGACGCCATCATCATTTAATCATACAGTAAAGCTGCATGTCCTCGGGAAAAAATACGGCTGTAGTTTCCCCTTGCTTTCAGCCGTTCGCAGTACCAGCACAGCAAGGCCGTTTTGGTTAATGTTACAAGGCCAGATCAGTCAATTATCCAGACTGTTGCCCCTGCAACTACTGAAAAGGCTGCTGCCCCTCTTCAGGAACCACATGTTTGTCTGGCCTCTCAACAGATACCCCTCCGTTGTGGTTGCACCTACGGTACGGCCATCTGTATCGCTGAGGCACGCAAGCCTCCCCACCAACGGCAAGGTCCATGGTTCGTTAGGGGGATTCTAAAGGTAGCAGGGGTAAAATACAGCGAGCAAAAGTCTATTTACAATTTATACAGAAACCATGTGTCAGTTATAAGAGACACAGGGCATGAAAGGGCAGCACTGGTTGAGAAGGGAGTGAGAGAGGGTTGTAACCTATCCTTGATGTTATTAAATCTGTAAACTCAGCAACAAGTAAAGGAAACGAAAGAAAAATGTTGAGTAGGAATTAAAATTACGGGAGAAGAAATAAAAACTTTATGAGGTTTATTGATGACATTGTAATTCTGACAGAGACAGCAAAAGACTTGGAAGAGCAGCTGCATGGAATGGACTGTGTCTTGAAAGGAGGACATAAGATGAACATCAGCAGAAGCAAAACAAGAATAATGGAATGCAGTTGAATTAAACCAGGTGATACTGAGGGAATTAAGATTAGGAAATGACACACTTAAAGTAGTGAACGAGTTTTGCTATTTGGGTAGCAAAATAACTCATGATGGTCAAAGTAGAGAGTATATAAAATGTAGACTGGCAATGGCAAGAGAAGCGTTTCTGGAGAAGAGAAATTTGTTAACAACGCGTTTAGGTTTAAATGTCATGCTCCATAAGAATGCTGACGCTTAGATGGGTAGATCATGTAACTAATCTGGAGGTTCTGAACAGAATTGGGAGAAGAGAGATTTATGGAACAACCTGACTAGAAGAAGGGATCAGTTGATAGGACACGTTCTGTGGCATCAATGGATCACCAATTTAGTACAGGAGGGAGTCATGGAGGGTGAAAATTGTAGAGGGAGACCAAGAGATGAATGCAGTAAGCAGATTCAAAAGGCTGTAGCTGCAGTAGTTACTTGGAGATGAAGAGGCTTGCACACAATAGAGTACCATGGAGAGCTGCACCAAACCAGTCTTTGGACTGAAGATCACAATAAAAAATTAATTTAATTATACCGATCTATTACAATATTCAATTAATTTGAAAATTCTGATCTATCAGTTAAAAAACAAAAGACCAAATAATCTATTTATTTTGACTATGCAGTGATGTGAAAAATGTATTTCTCATTACCAGATGTGCAATTTTGTTTTCATGGTAGTTGTCATACAAACATTTAAAACAGAACCTATATGCCTACTGCACTATGCGCAAAATAATGCAGATGATGATTTCAATGAAAGAAGGGTTTTAAGTATAACGAAATTCAAACAAAATGAGAAATAGATACAATCAACACAATAATGTGTAAGAAGAAACAAGGTGATAAAACAAAAGAAATTAAATCAAATTTAATACATAAAATTAATTTATAAAACATGAACAAAGATTTCATGTGGAAAAAGAATGACAGGAAAAAAATGAGAGCAAATGACGAAGTTGATATTATGATTAAAATGATGTGTCAAAGAAATGGAAATATAAAAATATATTTAAATCAATTAATTGAATAAAATAATGATTGCAGTCATTTTGATAAGGTTTCAAAAATAAAAATAAAATTTACTGCACCTGGCAAAATTTAGAACCACAACCTCCTGCACATGAAGCTACTATCCTGACCATTACACCATGCAACCACACTACTTGCTCCACCTTTTTAATGCTACTGAATGTCACACGAAATTCCAAATTTTTTTGTGTCAGTTGTCCGCAAACGAGGGTCCACCAGAGTGAATGGCTGGAGTGTGGGATACCTGGGATCTTAACCTGCATAACACCTTAGTTGGTTTCAAAAAGTTGATACCACCGCTATAGACCTCTCCTTGTAAGAGCACTAATAAGTACCACTGGCATATGGATCAGTTCTGCATGCAGACAGATAAGAAACTTGTTTCATGTACTTGTGCATTCTCATCGTAAGTGTTTGTCTGGAAGATACTACTGCTAACTTCCTCATGTCTCAAGCATTCTCAATACTGTTTTTGATACTATGTTTGTATTTATTTGTAATCCCTATTTTATTTTCTATTTGTCGTTTCACATATTTGTAGCAATTTTTAATTTATTCTGAATACTCACATTTTCATGTGATTAATAATACAAAGTAAGAGATGTATCTATTAGAAACTCAAGATCCAGTATTTGTCAATTAACATTTCAGTATCATAATAAATAGAGAATTCAAATAAAAGGTAAAGAAATTTGTCCAGTGAGAACTAAACAAGTAACTTCATGATGACAACTATGGATGACTCTGTTAAGTCACTTGAAATTTTTCATACTTAAACAGCTCACACAAATTTTCAAAGTCAATTTTCTCAAGTGCCTCTGAGAAGTGAATCATACTACTTACAGAAATTTATCTCTGGGCCCTAAATTTTAAATCTTATAAATGTGAAGAAAATCTAGGAGGGTCCTCTGTAAAATATTTTCTTTTGGTTAATAATGCCAATGTGTGATCTGCTTACTATTTACAAAAATATTTTAAAATTATGAGATAAATATTTTGAGAAAATAATTTGCATTTAAAGCAGCATCTGCACCTATTGGTATGCATGTTTTACTTTTACATATATGCATTTGATAATGGCTGTGTGTGTTCTGAAACCGGTTACACTCTTAACAGATGGAAAACAAAGGTACCTGTTTGAAAAACAGCTTTTCAGTAAATAGAAATTTCATCTTTTTTATGTTTTCCACCATTTCTTAGTTGCTTTCTACATTCTTGGAGACATCTGTCTTTGCAACTAAATGAAAGACCATTTGTATTGTGCCATACACGTTTCACTTCTTTTTACACATGAAGCATCTTCAGTGGTCTGTAATGCATGTCATTTTATGAGTAAATAATTCACGCTAAGGTTAAGTTTTTATTTAATCTGGATATGTTCTACATCTCAGCTTGTTATTGTTTTAGTGGCTAACATGATCACAAAGTTGTTATTTACACTGATTTGTTCATTACTATCTTGTTAACCGGAAGGGAACTTCGTACATGAATGTTTTCATGTAATGTTAGGAGTTTTCTGGTGTAACTGTTCACTCCAGTTATTTTCATATCCTGCTCTACGTTAGAAGGTTCATGCCCATGCTTTATGAGGTATTCAGTAAAGGGAGGAAAGACTATTTCCATACTTCCAGCTTCTTATGTATTTTTTTTCTAGTTTTGAAATTTCTGCCTGTCATTCCTACATAACTGTTTGCAACCTTGACATTCTAACTGGCATATACTAGCTCCTTGGTATCTGTCTCGTTTTTCCATTGATATTTGTAACTGTGACTGAAGTGTGTTTCTTGTTCTGTATGTGATGGGTAATCCCTGTTCTTCAGTATATTTACTATTATCTGTGTTGATTTGTGTTTACACATTAAAGTGTACCATTTCTTTTTGTCAGTCATGTCACAAGTGCTTCTTTTCCATTTGTTCATGTCTATGTAGTGTCTCTGTTGTTTATAGCATTTTGCGGTGCTTGCTTGTGTCCTCTGCTTAGTTTCATTTTTCTTTAGTTCTGTTTTATTTCATGATTAAGTAATTTGTGTTATGTGTGTGTTATATCCGTTGTTTTCAGCTGTGACTTGTACTGTTTCTAATCCTTTTATATATTTCACTGGTGAGTTGGATTTTATTCACGTTGCATATATTGGAGAGCTACTAGACTGTGAATCTGTAGGTGGTTTGATGTGGTATGTATTGTCTCTGTTGTTGTTGGCTTTCTTTACACGTCAAATGTGGGCTTACTGCTGTCTCTCGTTATTGTTGTATTCAAGAAATGTATTTGTTTTGTGCTTCTTATCCCACGGTGAACTGGATATTTTTATACATACAATTTATATCTGCATGCTCCATGTATCACACTAAGTATATCATGAACAAATCTGTACCAGTAAACAATTTTGTATTCTTTCTTTGTTATTATTATATCAAAGATTGCATTTTGTATGTAGCTGATGAATATGTTTGCCAATGATCGTGATTTTGGGGATCCCATTGGAAGGCCATCTTTTTTGTAAGTCATATTCCTTTTCAAATTGGAATTAATTCTGACCTGAGATTACTTTGAGGGTTACAGTTATTTCTCTAGTACTATCTCCAGGTAGTTTTTTGAATGTCAGTAGGTTCTCTCTGTATTTCATAGTGTAGTGTTATGATTTTGCTTGTGTGTTTTTCCACATAGTATGATGATGCAGTCAAGAAATTTATGACAGGTCTCAATGGAATATTTCGTTTGTGAATTTTGGGTTGGCTTCTGAGTGTTGGTGCTTTTGCCTGATGCATTGTTTCTGTTCGTTCATGAACTTATGTTAGATTTCCCTGAGGTTGTTTTTTCTGTGTGTCTGGAAATGTGCTATTATATCAGATTTCAGTCTTGTGATGTCAGACAAGATGAATTCCTGGATTTTTTTTTCTAAATATTGTTCTTTATTGATCAGTAGAGTGCTGTTCCTTTTATCAGCTCTAGTGACTATGAGGCTATTGGAGTGCAGTTTTTCTTTTGATTTCTTGGTGGTATTGTTTTCTAATTATAAGTTTCTGTTGCACTCTTTCTTTGATGTAGTTTGTTTTGTTCTTCACATTTCCTATGTAGTAATAGCCTCTCTTGGTGCTGAAGTGGTGTTTTAGCCCTTTTTCTAACATCTGTGTTTCTTCCTGCATTAATTCTGCATCTGTCAGGTTTGTTACTTTTGGGTGGTTTGTATGGTGGTGACGTGTGTGTGTGTGTGTGTGTGTGTGTGTGTGTGTGTGTGTGTGTGTGTTTTTGTACTTTGTTGTGTATATATTTCAGATTGTGATTACTAGCGAGTGTTTTAGTATTTCGTATATGTTTGTTATGTGTGTGTTTCGGTGTTCTTGCTATGATGTGTTCAGTTTTCTGTGTTAAGCTAATCACCACTGTTGGACAGTGGCTTCATCCTATGGTGCAACAGAATCTCCATTGAAATATTAATGCCCAGAACAATTTTACAGTGCATAAAGATTTAAAATTTAAAATCATCCTTTCTCCTCTGTATGTGACATAACTCTTTAGTAGTATATATTAACCTCCCTGCAAACATCTACAGTCATATTTGGAACTGGTGGTCAATTCTCACGTGGTTGGCTCAACCCATATGCAAAATCTGGTTTTGCACCCGCCAAAGACCACTTGCCAGCTGCTGAGTTTGTTGGTGAGTGTTAGAGAAGTAGAGAAGGGAGTGGGGGCATGAGGTTTCTCCCATTATGAGCACTGGAGCAGTGGTCTGGCGTGTATCCACAAGGAGTCTCCACTTCCCCTCCTGATGTTGAATCTCGCCAAAGCATGGTTCCTCCTCCTCCCCAGTCTTTCTGCCAATGTGACACATAAATAGCAGATTTTGAATCTAATTCATATCTGCACTATTTGGTAACTTACGATACCTGTTGTGTCATTCATCACTATGAGTAATTACATGTCTGGAAGTGCATTAAAAATAAGAGTCTAGTTAGCAATGACAAGCAGCAGTTTTCTTTTGTTTGTTACAGTTAAGTTACCAATACTGTGACCAGCTTTTACTCTTAGTCATGTGGGAAGATTTAGTATGCAGCTGTGAGGTTGAAGATGTGATTTCTCAAATGTGCTGTGTCTACAACAAAGCTTCTGTTGTCATTCACAACTAAGGCTGTTTTTCTTACTGAAAACAATATGAAATCAATGTGAGTGATATTACAGTGCAGAGGTTAAGGGAAACTAATTTGTTTTCCCTGTCACTTGAAGATAAGCTCTGTATCAAGGATTTGAGAAGACTGATACCAGAACTCCAGACAGTCAAGAAAATTAAAAATAAAAGCGAAGAAATTTTCAGACCAGACATTTACGAGAAAATAGACTGGATATGCAGTTGTGATATCATGAACAAAATGTACTGTTATCTGTGTTTGTTCTTTGCAAAATTAAATGGTGGGTGTGAAACGATTTGGATGCTAAGAGGTATGGGCGCTGCCTGAAATTTATCACAGAAGATAAAAAACATTAGCAATTCAGATCATAATTATATGACTACACAGTCAGAGCACAATATTTTAGGGAAACGAGATATTAGGCAACAACTGGATAGTGCTTATAGGCAGTCAATTGGAAGACACAATGATCAGTTTTGCGAATATCATTACATACTCTACAAAACTGTGTATTGTATTATAGTTTGTGGTGTTTCTGAACTCACACTTTGTGGATATTACGAATACGGTGGTTCATCAAATACGGGAATTTTCTGTGGTCTTCTAGATTCAACTGCTGGAGTTAATGCTACACTTAGCAATCATCTTTCAAAGGTTTCTGTTTTCAAAGGCACATGTAAACAAATTCAATATGATTTCCTTTCCTGTACACTGGAGGTTTGCCATAATTGAGCAAGAAAGAAAATTGCTGCCACTAATTTTGCATCAGTTATCGCAAATAAGGCAATGATTGCAACCATTTCACAGTTTTTTATAGTTACCAGAATTGTTTTTTCTGAGGGTAAACCTGCAGAAACATTTTAAAGTTTCCTCACTTCTCATGAACGTGATTCGAAAATGTTAGCAGAATTGCTTAAAGAATCTTTCCTGGATATTGTGGATAATCCAAGTAAAGTTATTTCTCAGAGCTACAAGGCACAGCTGTAATTAGTGTTCATCATTCAGGTGTACAGACTCTTCTGAATGAACATTTTAAACATGCCTATTTTGTTCATAGTAGTGCCTGTAAGTTGAATCCGATTTTAACCTACAAGTAAGTCAGAATATGGGCATTAATTTTTTTTTGCTGGCCTTAATCCTTTCACAGCTGTTAGGGCCAAGTACTCAGCCTGCCCGAACAGCTGAAGGGGACGAACGTATTGTGTGCCTCGCCACAGAGTGGCTGACAGCCATACAATGCTGAAGACTGTGTCCACAATCAGCTAATCACATGTTCCAGTATGCGTACAACCACTCTTCAATAACATTCTTTATAACATCAGTGTCACACTGCACAGTCCAAGTAGTTGCAGTTTTTGATAACCATGAAACGGAATTTCAAAACTAATCCAAGCTTTTTGTTATATGTTCAACCTGGGCTACAAAAAAGTTGGTTTAGAAAAGTGGTAAGAGCTTTTCCATTTGTGATTGGAAAATTCTGTAACTTGAGGTTTGCACTAGCAATATAAATGTCTGGAACCTATTAAAATCTCATTAATATCAAACCAATACATTTCAAGATTTAACATTTTAAGTGAATAGTTTCTAGGGACGATGCCTTAAACTCAACTATCTTCTATTCTGGGCAGCGGAGAGAGTTGTTGAGAAACTGCAAGTATTTTGCTACACTGTTTGCCTTTTGAAACATTGAAGACACCATTCCTGTAGGATAATTTGTGCCATTTCACAATATAAATTTTGTATCATGTGTACTTCCAGACAGGAAATCAAATTACAATTACTTGTCCTTGTGTGCCATTTTCTGTTCCATGCAGCCGAGAGTGTTGATGAGAAACTGCCAGAATTTTGGTGCACTGCTAGCATTTTATAAGATCTGATATTTCAGTTCATTAGGATAACTCATGCCCTTCAGAGTACATATGCTGGTGTCATCTGCCTTGTGTTTGTTAGGAAATCAAACTGTATGTATTTGTTCAATTGGTAAGTAGAAAGGAATCAGGAGTAGATGAAAGCTGTAATGCTTTCTTACATTACAAAAAAAAGTAGTTAACAACGGCATTAGCAGGAATGTTGAAATGCAGACAACAGCACGTCGTCATTCTACTGTGCATGTCTACCTGTTCCTGTGCTCAATCGTCATGCCTTCCTGCCTGCCAAACGTAAGTAAATACCCTTAGCCATCTGGCCATTCTACCTGCCAGGCGTACATGTACCCCTGTCCATCTCGGAACTCCATCTGCTGAGCAAACATGTATGCACATAGCCGCGAAAGGTTTAACGAGATTCTTTGTTTTTTTTTTCCATAGTTCTTCATAGAGAGTAGTGGTACTAACTGACATGGTGAACAGGAATGTCCCTTATGGTTCCAACATGAGATGGAATTTTAAACCAAGAACTGTGCAAGTTGTGTACGAAAAGAGAGAGTAACTTGTAGAATGTCTTGAGCAAGCTGAGCTTATGTCTTGACAAAGCAACCCAGAATTTCAATTTTGGTTGTATGTATTTAATCACACTGTGCCACATGTTGACTCATTGACTGTACAACAAGGGATCCATGTCCAAGATATCACTGACATGATTTTCATGTGCAGAGAGCTGCTGCAACCTGAGAAGACACAAAGATAGGGAAACAAATTCCAAAAACTGTTGTTGCCAAAGAAGCTGCGAGACAAAAATTATTGTCCAGATTGCTGAATGCTTTGACTTTACAGAGTATCTCGTTGCTGCAAATCTGCAAATTATTTAATTCTGAAAGTTTGTTTTGTATGCAAGACAATTTCCCCAGATGCTGCTGCTGCTGCTGCAGAGGTCTTGTAAAATATATGCCTTCTTTGAACGCAATAAGCTGAGAACAGAGCTTCAGGTATTATACGTGAGGAATGAGCTTAGAACTCTCACAAATGCTGTTCCCCTTCTGCAATTGCCATTTGAAAATAACTTGTAGAAGCCTTTTAGTAAAAAAATGAAACTGTTGAAGTGACTGTTACTGTACCAGTGACATCATGTGAGATGAAGCCATCTTTCTCTACCCTGAAGAGGATAACACTTTTCTGCGAAGTACTATGAGTTAAGAGTGGCTATTAACAATAGCAGCACTCTCCATTGGGAATGACTTTGTACACAGCACCATAGACTTCAATAAATGCTTTACTGACAAGAGTCTCTGCTCTTAATGAGTGGAAAATGGGTTTATCAAAGAAATATTCATTGTAAGGTAAGTGTATTTCTGTAAAGCACTTATTTTTCAGCAAACGATTTCATTCTTTGTGCTACCAGTATATAATGCGTACACCACAACACAAATATAAGACGTATGGAAAACACACTACAGTTGACAACACTATAAACAGTGAACACTCACAATCAACACACAGTGAGCCATGGAAGTCAAATGTTCAATCAAAATATGTTTGATGAAGGCCAAAAATCAGACATCGTGGTGTACACAGGTCAACTAAGTACAATTTCTGGATGACGTTACATGGATTAACAACATCAAAAATCATAAGTAGAACCAGAAAGTAATGTAACCTTGCAAAATGTCTACTGCAAAACGTTGTTTCTCACCTAAGAACAGGAGAGAAACAAAAAACCTTTAATGTAGTAGCATATATGTAATTATTATATGATTACACACATAAAACAAACATTTATTACAGGCAACTGAAGAAGCTTCATAAATAAAAAGAAGTGAAACCCATATGTTACAAAACAAATTGCCGTTTATTTGAAACTTCTTGGCAGATTAAAACTGTGTGCCAGACCAGGATCTGAACCCAGGACTCTGACTTTCATGGGCAAGTGCTTTTCCAATTGAACTACCCTAGCACAGCTCCCAACCTGTCCCTACAGCTTTACTTCTGCCAGAACCTCATCTCCTACCTTCCAAGCTTCACAGAAGTTCTCCTGTGAGACTTGCAGATCTAACACTCTTGGAAGAAAGGAAGTTAGGTAGGTGGGAGATGAGGTTCTGGCAAAAGTAAAGCTCTGAGGGCAGGTTGTGAGCCATGCTTGGGTGGCACAGTCAGTAGAGTACTTGCCTGCTAAAAGTGAAGACCCAGGCCCAAGTCCTAGTCCAGCACAGTTTTAATCTGCCAGGACATTTTAAGCACACACTCTGCAGTAGAGTGAAAAATTTCTGCTGATCCTACATTGCCAAGATTAAAAAATTACAGTTAAAACAGAATTATAAAATAGTTTAGTCACTGAAAATGACTTCCTGAATAAAGTAGGCAAGATTTGTTAAGCTGTAATAATTTGCACAAGGACGTTGACAACATATACAAATACAGATAGGACATATGAAACTGCCAACATATACTTTCAGTTATTAGTGCTGCCAAAAAATTTTTAATGCCTGGCCTGTGGAATATAAGCCGAACAATAGCCTGCCATTGGTTCTCCTGCTTATCAGAAATTTTTCAGTAATTCACAAATTGAGGTCTTTCAGCTTGTCTGAAAGACAAAGGTTAAAGAGTAATGAATGAAAGCTTTACAAGAGCACCCCCCCCCCCCCCCCCCCCAAGAAAAAGCTCTCTAGCATATATTATAATAGGGCATATCTGGAAGGCACACAACTCTGAAAGAAAGATCAAGTTCTGCTGTCACCACCACCACCACCACCACCACTTTTTGTCACCAATTCTCGTAATAATGTTAACTGAAAAAGTACAGCCAAATCTATTTCTAAATTTAGAAACCTGTGTCTATAAGTGGAATTTGAGCATCTAAATTAATGTGTGTTTTTTTGGAAGTCTGCATTAGTCAATCAAATACTGATGCTAAACATGAAATGCTACGACTTGCTTGTTGCAACAAAATATGTGCATATCATAACATACATGTAGTACCTGTCTGAGAAGAGAGTGTCGTCTTAACATCTTGGTAACCAGACACAGTTGAACTCGATTGTCTTCCAGGAAATGAAGACTCACTATAGGTCTCAGGATTATTACTAGAACATAAGAGGTTTTGCATGGTTAAGTATTGAGATCATGACACAATTTGAAACAAAGAAACTGGCTGAAATTATTAGGAGAATGGAATTGCAATCGCTGTCTATAAAAACTGGTTGTCTGGACACAAAAAATTACAATAAGATGGCCTATGTAATTATTTTCATACAGCTCAGTCTTTCTGTACCTTAAAACTGCTAGATATCCAAGAACTGTACAAGTAGGGGAATAAAATCTAAATTAAGGGTGATACCATTCAGCTGATCCTCATCATCACTGTAAGCAAATATTGTGGCTTACCACTCTTTTTGTAAGATTTTAAAATGCCACTGTGCATTACTATTTTCCCCCCTAGTGTGCTTATTACTTTGTCTATAAGACAATAATCTTCTACATCTTGTGGTAACATTTGTTAACTGTGTTAAGTAAGTATTTTACGAGTAACTGATGGTACTCCTCAAGTCTTTAATAGTACAGATGAACATGTGATTTTGTAGCAATGATCACATAAAAACTTGTTGAAGAGGCACAGAAGCCGCAATATTACTTGGTACTGCAAGAGAAAAGTCTCAAGCCTAAACTCTAGTTTGTGGGTAAAAAATTTGAAGGAACTTTCTTTCACTTTAGGATTAAAAGAGACCATTAACCAAAAAGCAGAAGTGTTGAGTTGTTGACAGGCACACACAAAAGAAAGAAACCTTGCTAGCTTTCACAGTTATAAAAACACACACCACTCGTGTGTGTGTGTGTGTGTGTGTGTGTGTGTGTGTGTGTGTGTGTGTGCGCGCGCGCACATGCACACATGGACGTATGTGTGGGTGTGGGCACATGCGCATCCCTACATGACGCCAGCAAGACTAACAGTATCAATACCAATCCTATTTTTTGGCAGGTGTACTAGTTGTTGTGCGGGTAGTGCCATGTGGGGTGGTTAGAGGGAGAGGGAAGCAGGAGACATGGAGAGGGTGTGGTCCTAGTGGCTCGGAGGGAGACGGCTGGTTTTCTGGCTAGGAATGCAGGAGGAAGGAGTGGCATGCATTTGGACTGGCTTGATTGTAGTAGGACAGTGAGAAGTAGCACTTGCTGAATGTGACGTGGAGACATGAATTGGAAGGGAGTGACAAGATGGAGGAAGGGGAAACTATTGGGTGGAGGTCGCAAGGACAGTGGTTTACCTGAGATTGCAGGCCATGATGATTATGGGAGCAGAGGATGTCTTGTCAGGGTAGCTCCCATCCACGTAGTTCAGAGAAGCTGGGGGAGAAGGGAAGCATTCAGATGGCTAAGGTTGTGAAGCAGCTATGGAAATTGAGCACATTGTGCTCTGCTCCATGTTTTGCCTCCGGATGGTAAACTTTGTACTTGACAACAGTCTGGCAGTGCCCGTTCATCCTGATGGACAGCTGGTTGGTAATCATACTAACATAAAAGGCTGTGCAGTGTTTTCAGCAGAATTGGTATATTACATGGGCTACTTTCACAGGTAGCCTGGCTTCTGATGGGGTACGGTTAGCCCGTGATAGGGCTGCAGTACAAGGTGCTGGGTGTGTGGATTGAGTAGGTCTTGAATCTAGATCTGCCACAGGGATATGACTACTGTGGTAAGGGATTGGGAGTGGGAGTGGCATAGGGATGGACTACAATATTGTATAGATTTGGAGGGTGATGGAACACTATTTTAGGAGGATCTGGAAGGATCTTGTGTAGGATGTCCCTCATTTCTGGGCAGGGCGAGATATAATCAATGCCCTTGCAAAGGATATGGTTCAGTTTTTCTAGTCCGTGGTGATACTGGGTGATAATGGGAGTGCACCTTTGTAGCTGATTCTTGGAGGCGGTGGGAAGATAGGGGATTTGTGAGAATATGGCACAGAAAATCTGCTTTTGGACTAAGTTTGGGGGGATATTGCCTGTCCGTAAAGACCTTTTTGAGGGATTTTTTGTGTGGAAGGGACGGCAGCTCTTCGAAATGCAGGTACTGTTGGTGTTTAGTGGGTTTAATGTGTACAGATGTGTGGATGGAGCCATCAGAGAGGTGGAAGTCACCGTCCACAAAGGTGGCGCTTTGGGTAGAGGATGACCAGGTGAAGTGCATGAGAGAAAAGATGTTCGGATTGTGAAGGATGTGGATAGGATATCTTAGCCCCGAGTCCAGATCATAAAAATATCATCAGTGAACCTGAACCAGATTAGCGGTTGGGAGTTTTAGGAGGCTAGGAAGGTTTCTTCTAGATGGCTTAAACAGGCTGGCATACACAGTTGCCATGTAGGTGCTAATGGCTGTGCTGCAGATTTGTTTGTAAACCTACCCTTCAAAGGAAAAGTAATTGTGGGTCAGTGCAGAGCTAGTATGAAGTATCTGTAATGAGGTGGTGGGTTTGGTGTTGTGAGGAAGCAAGTTCAGATTTATCTACTTCCTACCTTGTTTTGCCATCTGCCTTTTTAAATTCATTTGTACCTATTTACCATTAGCATACATGAGTATAATTTGCATAAAAGAGAAAGACTGGCACTCAACTTTAAGAAATATAGCACCTGATCTAATTTGTGCTTAGTTTTGTGTATGTAATCAATGTTCTAAATTATTTTGACTATTCCTAGCTAATGTATTTTGTTACTGGGTGAAATCAGTAATTGTTTCGGAACTTAAGTTCTATTGTTGACTTATAAACAAATATAAATTCTGTACTAATTATAAATATTTGGAAGAACCACCGTTAAGTTTCTTTAAGTACTTATTTGGCTCCATTCGATTCGAAAACATATTAGCAAAGCCAACCCTTAATTAATTCCAAAATAATTACCAGATTTGTCAAAAGCATTGTCTGCATAACTATATCATTTAATATCATTATATAAATATATAATTCGGACTAACCATTGTGGTTGAAGAAACTGTTAGAAAGAAGGCATTTTTCAATGTATTCTGTTAATTGAATGAGTTATGTTTTAATTTTAATTTCTGTAACTTAAACATTGAACAATGCATAGTTTCAGTACCTATTATTGTGAGGATATATAAAAGCCCAAATTTTGGTCCCAAGTCAGTCAATCCACGGCCAATTTTCAGACAAGAAACCTGTATTGGTTAGATCAACAACAATTCATGAACTTAACCGTGAAATAAATGTTACACCAATAGGCCATGTGTTAAAACAATGACAGCATCTGTTCAATTTATTTGAAAGAACGTGAACTGTGTGGTTAGGTGTTTACTGTTCACACATATTCAACAGTAAACTATTGAAGCAGTATGCTGATGTTTGCCTGAAAACTATTAATGAGGCTTATCAAATTGTAACCAACTATTAATGAGGCTTATCAAATTGTAACCAATAGTGAACTGGCCATATGAACTGTGTAATATTGGGAGGGGGAGGGGGGGGGGGTGAACAGTGGAAGTAAGGAACTGTGAAACGCAGATGTGCAACTTAGGTTACATCATTTACAGCAGTCAATATTGAACTTCCACCCCCCATTAACAAGGCAGTACGTCGACACCGAGGACTATCAACGAAGCAATAAAGCAGGCAAACATCACAGTGTCTGTATGGTGTTGGAAGATTTAGTGTTTGATAGTGATGAGGCCATGGGCGTGAAGGATGCTGGTATACAAGTATATGGAGACGGCATCAACAATGACGAACAGGGATCCAGGAGGCAAAGGCGTAGAGATGGTGGTAAGTTGATAAAGGCAGTAGTTAGTAATCTTGATGTGGGAGGCTAGGTTTTGGGTAACTGACTGGAGGTGTTGGTCAATTAGTGCAGAAATTCTTTCAGTGGGTGCACAACAGACAGCTCTAATGGGGAACCCAGGACTGTTGGGTTTGTGGATTTTGGGGAGTACGCGGAAGATGGATATGTTGAGCGTTATTGGGGTGAGAAAAGACATGGACTCTGTTGAGAGCTTCTGGGAAGGGCTTATGGGTTTTAGTAGGGATTGGAGGCTATGTTGGGCTTCCGGCTTGGGATCACTCTGGCAGAGCTTGTAGGTGGGGGTCAGGCAGCTGGCAGAGCCCTTCCATCAGTTTGTCACTGTGACTCATCAAGACAGAAGTGGAGCCTTTGTCTACAGGGAGGATGACTAGGTCTGGATCTGTTTTCATTTTGTGTGTGTCTGTTGAAAGGGTAGTATTCTTAAGAAAGGATCTGGGGGAGGATCGCGAAGCCTAGAGGGAGGTAAGGAATTCCTGGAAGTTGATTAGGCAGTGGTTAGGTGGGAGGGGAGAAAGGTCACAGTTAGATGGTGGTATGAACTGGGTGAGGCAAGGTTCAAATGCTGGGATTAGGTTGGCTCCAGTTGGAGTGATTGGCGGCAAAGAAGTGTTTCCATAGGGATTATGAGAAGGGCAGAAGGTCTTTGACAAGTCCAACGTAGCAAAATTTTGGGGATAGGTCTACAGGTTAGACCTTCGGATAGGACTGAAACTTCTGTGGGGCTGAGGTTTTTAGTGTGTGTCTTGGGTTTGCTTGGGTTCTGGGTCTCGTGGGGTATTTTGGATGATGTGGTAATTTGAACAGGACTGGGTCTGGATGCTATGAGAGATTGACAAGGGAGTTCACTGATGGATGGATGTTGACGGATAGTGGTGCCCCGAGGTGGGAGTGGGATGTCAACAGCTTGGACAGTTTATCCAGGTTGTGTCTGAACTTCTCCTCCAAGTGTTTGAGTGCAAATGTTTCTACCTCGGAGATCCTCTTCTCCACCACCAGCTTCTCAGAATCATGTAGGTGTGAGTTATCCTTGCAATACATCCTCCACTACTGTAATTATCCTGGCCTCAATCTCATGTAACCCACTGTCCTTGCACCTTCCACCCAACAGTTTCCCCCTTCTCTATCCTGGCAGCCCTCTCCTGCTGCACTCAGCGTGTGCTGCTTCCCACCGGCCACTACTATCTTGCCAGACCTTCGATCCACTAGCCACCCATCCCCAGACTCTCTCCCTCCACCCGATACTACTTCCACCACAATAGGACCACCTGCTGAAAAGCAACACTGACACTGTTAGTCCAACTGGCACCTTGTAGGGGCTTAGGTGTGTGTGTGTGTGTGTGTGTGTGTGTGTGTGTGTGTGTGTGTGTGTGTGTGTGTTATCTAGCTCATCAAACGATAACTCCAAACGCTGGCAAGTTTTATTTCTTTTGTATGTGCCTATTGACAACTCAATGCTTCTGCATTTTAGTGAGTGGTCTCCTTCAAGCCTCAGCTATATACATTCTACATGAACTTTCCTACAACACTTATTCCTCTGAATATAGTTATAATCAATCGTTACATGTTTACATACACTCAGAATTTACTCATTCTGAAAATCCATCTTTACCTTATGGGCTTTGTAGAATGGCTGCCAGAAGTAACAGCACTGCGATTTCGCGAAGGTGCAGAAGACAGACGGCTCTGAGACCCTGTATCAACATACAATCACATCTAAAGTAATTCACTAAACTGAGCAAAATAAACTTCATGTACAAATTAGATCTTGCATAGAAGTCAAACTATACTATTAGACTGTTTACTTTTTCCATGAAGAATGGATGTGCAATGCAGCAGTGTGTAATGGAACAAATAAGACTTACCAAAGTCCTATTAGTGGCACAAGAATTTAACTAAGAAATCTCCAGAACTCTTACTTGAGGTATCTTGCGCAAAAAGTTACAGCTTAACTCTTGTCTTTTGATAAGAACAAGCCTTTGCAACTATTTTCAATTTTTCATCCACCTACCTTCATCATATTGAACTTCATATATGAAGTTAAATGGCAGTCACTGCAATTCTGCCACCAAAATGGGAGGTCTTTCAGGTTAGTTCCATTAATCCTTATTTCTTCTTCATTGTCCTACTCTAGAGATTCAAAACCTAAGTCTAGGACTACTGACAGAAATCGTCATGACAATTAATGAATTGTCTTTATTTATTCTGATAAATATGGATATTTGTTTGTGTATCATAGTCTTTTATGATGGTTTTCACCAAAAGCATTCATAAAATGACAACATTAATCTTTAAGATCTGACTGTACTTTCTTCTTTCTCTTTGCCCAATTTTTTTAAACGAATTTCAGAGCAATTTTTTATGCTACACTCATTTTGAAATCAAGCTACCATAACTAAGCACTAAGATTTTGGTTTTCGATGTACATTTACAGGAAATGTTACAGTGAATCTTGTTTAGGAGAAAAGATTTTTTTTATTACTTGGAGAAATTTTAATAATTACACTGCTCCTTGGCTGACAGCTGACTTACATGAAATGATGAACAATAGCAGTCCTGCTCACAGACATTTAAACACCCATCAGAAACAGCAACGAACACTACGAAGAATACACAAATCTGTGAAACAAGGTAAAGCAATTCAGCTACAACGATGAAATGCAGGATGCTTGGTCCTTTATGCATAGCGATATGACACCTGCAGCTCTGTGGCTGAATGTCTGAAGTATGGGTGTTGGAAAGACAAAATCAGGAAAGTTTTTCAGGTCATCAGATAAAATGAATTAATTTTTCTTGCCAACATTCAATCATCATGCTGCACAGAACTATCGCCTGCAAGAAACCCCAGGCTACATAGCTATCCATGACATTTTCCATCACCAAAAACATGTATAATAAATACAACAAGAAAATCAATAATGAAAATCTCTTCTGAATACACAGGCAAGCAACATAATACTGATCAAAATGTTGCAGATAGCTTAATATCTGTCTTAACACACATATAATTTTTCTTTCACGAGTGGGACATGGTCCACACCATAGGAAGCAATCGTGGTCTGTCCTACCCCTATGATCAAAATCCCCAATCAGCTTGTAATTACCAACAAATCACCATTATCTGCTGTATACAAAGCCCTGGAATATACTGTTCATAATCAAATTATCAAAAATGTATGCAAATTCTACTTGTACAACACATATAAGGCCAGCTTTTGTAAACACAGCAGCAAACTCTGCTTTAATGAAGGTAACGGATGGTGTGAAATATGTCATGGACGACCGTGAGACCACATTGTTGACACTACTAGATTTCATAAAGCATTTGCAAAAACTCTACTCATCATATAGAGCGGGTGCTACTGTGGTCTCTATGCACTAAGAAGTCTATAGAAAGAATTATGCACAAAGCAGACAGCAACTTTCACAACTGTACATTAGCGAAAGATCTCGCTGAGAATCCTAGAAAATTCTGGTCCTACATTACGTAAGTAAGTTGGTTGAAGGTTCCTATCAGACATTCGCAGACCCATCTGGTGTGGCAATAGAAAACAGCAAAATAAAAGCCAAAGTTTTACATTTCACATTAAAAAAAAATCATTCACATTTGTGGATCAACTCTTACACCATCATTTGACTGCTGCACAAACTGCTGTATGGAGGACATAGAAATACGCATTCGCGGCATTAAAGGGGGGGGGGGGGGGGGGGTTAATGCACAACTAAGGCCTGTACCTCAAGATTTTAAACATGGCTGCAGCAGCAACTGTTGAAATTCTTCACGATAATGGATGAAGGTATATTTATATGTACCGAAACCTTGGTCAAGAATTTTAATAAATTTTTATCCTCCAACTGTTTTTGGCTGTCATCCATTATCGTTAAGGCCTGTGCATTAGAAGCGTTAAAGAATGGACCCACAAAATTACATGCAATCATTCTGAATAGTTTGCTGGTTTGCTGCAGAGTTCTTGAGCATATGCTAAGTTCAATTATAATAAATTTCCTTAAGATAGAAATTTTTCTGTCCAAAAACCAACATCGATTTCGAAAACATCACTTAGGTGAAACTCAACTTGTTCTTTTCTTGCACGATAGGCTGCAAATCCCAGACAAGAGGAAGAATCCATAGTCCTAGATTTCAGGAAAGTATTTAACACAATGCCACACTGCAGAGTATTAATAAACATCTGAACATATAGAATGGGTTGTCAGATATGTGAATGGCTTCAAAACTTTTAAAATAATAGAACCAAGTACATAGTCCTGGAGTGTACTTGTTCATTGGAAACAGATGTACTGTCAGCAGTGCTCGAGGAGGCATGATCTCTATTAACAGGGCAGCTTGCTCTAAATGTGGAAAAAAATTTGATTTAATGCAGATAAGCAGGGAAAAAAAAGCCTGTAACATACTGAAGCAAGGATTGCTGCTAGGTTTATTAACAGTAGATTTAATCCAAACATGAGTATTACAGAAATGTTTCATGGAACTCAAATGGAGGGTAGAAGACATTACTTTTGCAAAAAAGTATTGAGAAAATTCAGAGAACTAGCATTTATGACAGACTACAAAATTATCCTACTGTCAGGAACATACATCTGCGATGCCAAGAGAAGAGGTACCAGGTCTCATCTTGAAGCATATTAACAGTTATTTTCCCTTATTCCATTTGCAAATGGAGCAGAAAACGGAATGAAAAGTTTTACAGGGTAGAAGGTATTCTCAGCAATGCACCATGCAGCGGCTTGTGGGATATGTACACAGATTTATAATATTATCTGCGTTGAATAAATATTAATATTAAAAATATTCTGAGTAATGGAAGCGCCAAATGAAGAAATGTTCAGTTTAATTTAAGTCCTACTTTAAGTGTGAGCACTATTAAATAAACATAATTGGTAAGTACATATATTTGCAGGATCAGTCCTGTTCCTTTTATGCAAAGTTTCAGACAGAAAATTTTATACCAGAGGGCAAAAACAAGTCTTCATGAAACTGCTTGTTCAATATCAGATCGTTAATCAGTTTTGACAAAATGTCGTAGCGTGAGGATATGCCTCATGGTAAAAAGCAGTTGGCATTAAAATGTTGTGACAAGTTGACAGCAAACTCCACTATTTGTAGTCTTGACATTCACTGAAGATAATTGAAGACACAATTCTTCACCTCTTACAGCCCATGTGTGCACAAATTTTTTAACTAGTGTGATGAAAGTAGGAATTCAGTATAAATGAAGTGAGCATGTTAATGGGGGAACAACGATGTTATTACACACTGATTTGTGCATCACATGCTAATACACAGCAAAAATAATATTTATTATTACTTCATGCATTTGTAATACTTTTTGTTTTCTTAATTTCAAAAAATTGCAAGAAACAACAACTTGATGACTAAAGGGGAGAAAAGACTGGTGAAAATGCTTGTGCGAAATTCATATTTAGCACACACAGAAAAAAAAAAAAAAAAAAAAAAAAAAAAAAAAAAAAAAAAAAAAAAAAAAAAAGGTTACGTCATTTTACCAGCCGCCTAGTTTAAAGGAAAATAAAATGAAGTACTTTAGAAGTCACAGACTGTGTTTCAGATATCAATCTGACTTAGGTTATCTTGTTGTTGTTGTTGTTACTGTTGTGGTCTTCAGTCCAGAGAATGGTTTGATGCAGCCCTCCGTGCTACTCTACCTAGTAGAGGTTGTGCCACAAATTTCTCTTCTCCTCAATTCTATTCAGCGCCTCCTCATGAGTTATGTGATCTACCCATATAATCTTCAGCATTCTTCTATAGCACCACATTTCAAAAGCTTGTATTCTCTTCTTGTCCAAACTATTTATCGTCCATGTTTCGCTTCCATAAGAGACCACACTCCATACAAATACTTGGAAAAGACTTCCTGACATTTAAATCTGTACTCAATCTTAACAAATTTGTGTCTACTTATTATATCCTCTCTGCTTCGACCATGATCAGTTATTTTGCTCCCCAAACATCAAAACTCATTTACTACTTTAAGTGTCTCATTTCCTAATCTAATTCCCTCAGCATCACCCAATTTAATTCGACTACATTCCATTATCCTCTTTTTGCTTTTGTTGGTGTTCACCTTAAATCCTCCTTTCAAGACACTGTCCATTCCATTCAACTGCTCTTCCATGTCCTTTGCTGCCTCCGACAGATTTGCAATGTTGTCTGCAAACCTCAAAGTTTTTATTTCTTCTCCATTGATTTTAACTCCTACTCCAAATTTTCTTTTGTTTCCTTTACTGCTTGTTCAATATACAGATTGAATAACATCGGGGATAGGCTACAAACCTGTCTCACTCCCTTCCCAACCACTGCTTCCGTTTCATGCACCTCGACTCTTATAACTGCCGTCTGGTTTCTGTCAAACTGTAAATAGCTTTTCGCTCCCTGTATTTGACCCCTACCACCTTCGGAATTTGAAAGAGAGTATTCCAGTCAACATTGTCGAAAGCTTTCTCTCGGTCCACAAATGCTCTAAATGTAGTTTTGCCTCTCTGTAAACCTATCTTCTGTGAGAAGTTGTAGGATCAATATTGCCGCACGTGTTCCTACATTTCTCCTGAATCTAAACTGATCCTCCCTGAGGTCGGCTTCAACCAGTTTTTCCAGTCATCTGTAAGGAATTCGTGTGGCTCTCCCAAGGCTATCAGTAGTTTTAATGAAATGTTGTCTACTCCCGGGGCCTTGTTTCCACTTAGGTCTTTCAGTGCTCTGTCAAATTCTTCACACAGTATCAAATCTCCCATTTCATCTTCATCTATGTCCTCCTATTTCCATAATTTTGCCCTCGAGTACATCACTCTTATATAGACCCTCTATATACTCCTTCCACCTTGTGCTTTCCCTTCTTTGCTTACAAGTAGTTCTCTTCTCTCCAAAGGTCTCCTTAAATTTTCCTGTAGTATGTATCTGTCTTACCCCTAGTGATATATGCCTCTACATCCTTCCATTTGTCCTGTAGCCATCCCTGCTTAGCCATTTTGCACTTCCGGTTGATCTCATTTTTGAGACGTTTGTATTCCTTTTTGCCTGCTTCATGTACGGCATTTTTATATTTTCTCTTTTCATCAATTAAATTCAATATCTCTTCTGTTACACAAGGATTTCTACAAGGCCTCATCTCTTTACCCACTTGATCCTCTGCTGCCTTTACTATTTCATCTCTCAAAGCTACCCATTATTCTTCTACTGTATTTCTTTCCCCCATTTCTGTCAATCAGTCCCTAATGCTCTCTCTGAAACACTCTACAACCTCTGGTTCTTTCAGTTTATCCAGGTCCCATCTCCTTAAATTCCGTTCTTTTTGCAGTTTCTTCAGTTTTAATCTATAGTTCATAACCAATAAACTGCGGTCAGAGTTCACATCTGCCCCTGGAAATGTCTTACAATTTAAAACCTGGTTCCTAAATCTCTGTCTTACTATTATATAATCTATCTGAAACCTTCCAGTGTCTCTAGGCCTCTTCCATGTATACAACTTTCGTTCACGATTCTTAAACCAAGTGTTATTGATGATTAAGCTCTGTGCAAAATTCTAACAGGCGGCTTCCTCATTCATTCCTTATCCCCATTCAATATTCAACTACTACTTTTCTCTCTCTTTCTTTTCTTACTAGCAAATTCCAGTCTCCCTTCACTATCTGAATAATTTCTTTAATCTCGTCATACATTTCTTCAATTTTTTCATCATCTGTGGAGCTAGTTGGCATATAAACTTGTAGTACTGTGGTAGGCATGGACTTCATGTCTATCTTTGCTACAATAATGTATTCACTATGCTGTTCGTAGTAGCTTATCAGTGCTACTATGTTTTTTTTATTTATTATTAAACCTACTCCTGCATTACCCCTATTTGATTTTGTATTTATAACCCTGTATTCATCTGACCAAAAGTCATGTTCCTCCTGCCACTGAACTTCACTAATTCCCACTATATCTAGCTTTAACCTATCCATTTCCCTTTATAAATTTTCTAACCTATCTGCCCGGGCAGCTGGTTCAGCAAGTTTTAGGACAATTTTTGCACGAGAATCAAGTGAATGAATATGATTATGTAGACAGATGTTTCCTGTACTAACAATATTTCTTTTTTAGTAGTTGTCAACAATGTGTTTGGAGTACACACGAACCTTAATCTGTCATAATTTCCTGGCCTACAGCAGTGTTCTTGTATGTTGGGTTTTGGAAGGATAACAGTTTTTGACACAGCCCCCCTCCCCCATTTGCTTGATTTGGCTCCAGCAGATGTCATGCTCTTCCCTAACTCAGATCTACCTTCAAGGGGGAGCATGTCAAGGATGTCTAATCAATTCAACAGAATATGACAGTAATTCTGAACAATAATCCAGTTCAAGCTTTAGCAAAGGCATTCCAGATCCTCTACAATTGGTGCAGAGAGTGCGAGACACTGAAAGGAATACAAGTGCATTAAACAAGATATCAGTCTTCCCCTTCAATGAGGACATAGGCCACTTTGGTGTGCTGTACATTATGCAGAACTAGTATGTGTCTGTTGTATGACCTTCTGTCAGTAACTTAAATCATGGCAGTGAAGTGGTTGTATGTGCTAGTTGGCTGTTTGGAAACAACACAGTAGCAGGGGTTGACGTGGCGATGTTACAGGACAGCAGTGCCCCATGGCAGGTACCAGAATATCTAATAGGTTCACAGATATGTGAGTAGCTTGAATACTTCTTAAGTTACACAACCCAGTATGTTGTCTTTGATGGTGAATGTTCATCAGAGACAAGGGTATCGTCAGGACTGTCCCATGGATGTGTGACAGGATCACTTTTATTCTCTATATACATAAATGATTTGGTGGACAGGGTGAGCAACAATCTGCAGCCATTTGCTGATGATGCTGTGGTGCACATTAAGGTGTTGTCATTGAGCAGCTGAAGGAGGATGCAAGATGACTGAGACAAAATTCCTATTTGGTGTGATGAATGGCAGCTGGCTCTAAACATAGAAAAATGTAAGTTAATGCAGAAGAGTAGGAAAAACAAACCCACAATGTTCAGGTACAGCGTTAGTAGTTTCCTGCTCGACACAGTCATGTCACTTAAATACATGAATGCTGCAAAGCGATACAAAATGGAAAGAGTTTGTTAGGATTGTAGTAGGAAAGGTTTCATGGGAGAGTTCTAGGATAGTGTGGTTCATCTGGAAAGGAATGGTAACTGGAGGGACCTATTCTTGAGTACTGTTCAAGTGCTTGGGATCCATACCAGGTCAGATTAAAGGAAGATATTGAAGCAACTGAGAGGCAGGCTGCTAGATTTGTTAGTAGTAGGTTCTGACAAAAAGCAGGTGTTATGGAGAAGTTTCAGGAGGGCAGGCAACATTCTCTGTGAGGAACACTACTGCAAAAATTTATAGTACCAGTATTTGAAGCTGAGTGTAGAGTGATTCTGTTACTTCCAACATACAAGTTTATAGGGACCACAGATATGAGATATAAGGGCTCACAAAGAGGCATACAGACAGTAATTTCCCCTTTGTTCTATTTGCAAGTGGAACAGGAAAGGAAATGACGGGTAGTAGAAAGGCATACCCTCTGCCACGCGCCATAAGGTGAACTGCAGAGTATCCATGAAGGCACAGATGAAGATAGGAGCTATAACAGGATGTGCTCAGGACCATACCGTCTCTCGAATTGTTTGCGTCTCAATGTGGAATACTCAACATGCTTTCAAGGAATTATGTTACATTAGTAGCCACGAAACATGACACAGTGACAGTGGTCGTAAAGACATCATATCCCAGACAGAATGGAGACGCATGTCACATCTTGTCAACCCCACAGGAGTTGCTGCCATCAGGTCCATCTCAACCAGTTTCCAAGCACAAATTGCCAACAAAACTGCATGCAACAGACATTTGGAGTTGGCTATCTCACAAAAGACAATTTCTCAGATTGGCCCATCAAACAGCATGTCTTCAGAGAGCCAAAACAGCAACTGGATAATGTCTGACTGGAGGCATGCAGTGTGGTCTGACAAACTGCAATTTTGTCTTTTTTAAAAGGACACAAGGTGTCAGTCTATGGATGGCCTAACAAGGCATTTAACCCGCTGATATTGAGGGTGATTCTGCGACATTTTAGGAGTGTTTTCCATACCATAACTTACGCTCACCTATCAGGTTCCTCTAAGCATGAAGCAGGATGTCTACTTCGATGTTCTCAATAAACAAGTTTTGTTCTTTTTTCTACATCTTCAAGATTCTGTAGTATGCTGTATGGACATTCCCATTTTCAAAGATGACAACAGCTATGTTAAATCTTGATTGCTCTGCTAAATCACTCTATGTTAATGCAACAGAAAATGTCTGGGACTCTTTCAAAGTGTGGATTAAGCAGCTATCAATGTACCAGCAACTTGTTAGCTTTATGGGATTTAATCATCAAGCAGAGGCTTCAGCTGCATATGGCATACATAAAGAAAGTTGGTGGCACACTTTATGATGAACCGAGTTCATTACCATAGCTAGAAGCTGTGTTAAACAGTGTTAGTGTCTCTTCTCTTTGGGTAGAGGTGAGAAGGGTGAATAATGTTAGGTTTGATATGCTTATACTGAAAATTAGTATGAAAAATGGAAAGGAAACTCCATGATCAGGCCCTGAAGACCACACAATAGTCACTGCCCACCATGTCATCCTCAGTCGTTCATCACCGGATGCGGTACGGAGGGGCATAGGTCAACATACCACACTCCTGGCCATTGTCAACATTCTGACGTTGGAACCACTACCTCTCAATTAGATAGCTCCTCAATTGGCATCAAAAGGGTGAGTGCATCCTGGTAGATTCCTCCCACCATGAAAGAATCTCTAGCAGTACTGGGAATCAAACCTAGGTCTCTGGTGTGAGGGTCTGTCACACTGACCATTCTGCTACAGAGAGAGACTATGCTGGTAACTAAAGCAATCATAAATTTTTAACATCAATCTGTATTGTATTTTGAGGCAGTCCCAGAAGTTATTGGAACTACTGTGTACATGTTCTGTATATCGCACTGTACTAAAGCAATAGAATGAATGCTGTAGCATTGAAGTATATATTCTACAGCATATCACCACAGGTTGCAACAAAATCGTCCTAAAACACATGTAGCACTCACAATGATGTATACAGTTAGCACATGGTGCTGTTTCCCATAACACAGTTTGAAGTCAAGGAGACAGTACAGAAATTAAACAATAAGAAGTTAGCAGGCATAGATGAGGTTCTCGTTTCTCTCCTGAAGGAGTGCGCAGATAGCCCATTAGCAAACATAATAAATTAATCCTTTAGTATACGTATTTCCCAGAGTACCTAAAACATGAACACAGTGTGCCCTTAGTAAAGAAAGGTAATGCAGAGAGTATTGAAAAGTACAGGCAAGTTTTACTACTTCTGACACACTCAAAAATTATTGAATCAATCATGAAAGCTAGATTAATGAGTTCCATGAATAAATACAATCTTTTTAACGAAGCACATTTTGGTTTATGGAGTTCACAAAAGTGGTGCTTGGAGCTCTTGACTGTGCAAAGCTGTTCACACAACTGACCATGAAAGAAAAGGGATAACTACAACATCCTGTCATATTACATAGCCACAATATAATGCTTTCACAAGAAAATCATGTGCCAAGACCTATAGTGCATGATAGAAATAGCTTGTCATTCTCCTCTCATATTATAAGGAGCGGGTGGGGATCGGTGTGCTGACGCGTATTTTCAGGGTGACAGAGAGGAAGACATGAACATGTGCAAGATTAGATTAGATTAGTACTTGTTCCATAGATCATGAATATGACACTTCGTAATGATGTGGAACGTGTCAGGTTAATAAAAGGTGTCTATACAAGATATTACATGACATCAAATATTACACGACACTTAATACTTTAATTTTTTTTGTTGGGGTTGGAGAAATTACCCACTTACTATATCCAAAAATTCATCTAATGAGTAGGAGTTGCCATTCAGAAATTCTTTTAATTTCCTTTTAAATGCTATATGGCTATTTGTCAGACTTTTGATGCTATTAGGTAAGTGACCAAAGACTTTTGTGGCAGCATAATTTACCCCCTTCTGAGCCAAAGTCAGATTCAACCTTGAGTAGTGAAGATCATCCTTTCTCCAAAAAGTGTTGTAGCCATGTACACTGCTATTACTTTTGAATTCGTTCGGATTGTTAATAACAAATTTCATAAGTGAATATATATATATATATTGTGAGGCTACAGTGAAGATCTCTAGCTCTTTAAATAAGTATCAGCAGGACGATCTTGGATGAGCTCCAGCAATTATTCTGATTACACGCTTTTGTGCAATGAACACTCTTTTACTCAACGATAAGTTACCCCAGAAAATGATGCCATACGAAAGCAGAGAATGAATAGGCGTGGTAAGCTAATTTATTGAAATGTATATCACCAAAATTAGAAAGTAGCTGAACTCAAACATTTCAGCAGATCTTCAGTGTGTTTTTTCCAGTTCAACCCCTCATCAATGCATACACCTAGAAATTTTGAATATTCTACCTTAGTTACCGATTTCTGATCGAAGTCTATATTTATTAATGGTGTCATTCCATTTACTGTGTGGAACTGTATGTACTGTGTTTTGTCAAAGTTTAATGAGAGCCCATTTGACGAGAACCACTTAATGATTTTCTGAAAAACATAGTTTACAATTTCACCAGTTAATGCTTGCCTGTTGGGTGTGATAGCTATACTTGTATCATCAGCAAAAAGTACCAGCCCCGCATCTTCGTGAATATAGAATGGCAAGTCATTAATATATATTAAGAACAGCAGAGGACACAAGACCGAACCTTGCGGCACCCCGTTCTTGATTGTTCCCCAGTTTGAGAAATAGCCAGTTCTTTGCATATTATGTGAACTGCTTATTTCAACTTTCTGCACTCTTCCAGTTAGGTATGATTTAAAACATTTGAGCGCTGTCTCATTTATGGGGCACAGTTTCATGTTTATGAGCTGGAAGTCAGTTTTCTGAGCAGACTGGAGTTAGTGCAAGAGAAACATGCTCGTAGTTCTGGAGTCACCTGCAGGTGTCGTTAGTGTGTGCACTGATGAAGAGCAAAACTATGTTCCATGTTACCTGGAGCAAATTGTGTTTAAATCAAAGTGCATTTTCGAGGGGCTTTCATTGTTGGTAAGGGCATCTGTCCTCATTGCAACAAGATTGTGCAAACCTGTCTAATCTCTCGCGAGCCAGTTGGCCATACACAGCTGTGACTTCTTCAACATTGGAAAGTGCGGACACTCTGATTTGAGGTGATCGACGGATCACTATCAAACACTTCGTTGCTCAATTGGATGTCTCTGTTGGTAGTGCTGACACACTCGACCAACAGTTGGGGTACTCAAATGTGTGTGCCTACTGGGTTCCTCGCTGCACTTCCATCTGTTTGGCCCAATAGAGGATGCATTCCACCGGAAGCACTATGTGGATGATGGGGAGGTTACTAGTACAACAAGACGTTGGCTCCGACATCGACCAGTGGAGTGGTACCATGTGAGTGTACAGACCCTCCCAGTAAGGTGACGTAAGGCCACTGCACTGAAAGAGATTATGTTGAAAAATTGGATTCTGTAGCCAAACGAGTGGGGAATAATAAGGTGTGTTGGACTCCTGAATAAAACCAACCTGCTTTCAGAAAGAAAAAAAAAAGTGTTGCATTACTTATGGAATAGGGACAAACTAATTGAGGCAGTGAGGTCATTACATCATATTTAGGAGGATAAAGTTTGCTCTGTCAGCCATCTCGATTTATGTTTTCTGCTATGTTCCTAAATCTTTTCACGCAAATGCCACGATGGTTTCTTTATCAAGGTCATGGTCCTCATAAAAGCATACTTATATTCTGTGTCTGCCCATATATTTTTGAGCTACTGTAAGAAGGTGGAAAAATCGGACACAGGGTTAATTTCACATGGGAACAGCATATTTCTGTTCTTACGATGGTATCACTGAATGCAAGCTTTTATTTCATGCGCAATTTGCTGTTTACACCTTATGTATTGACAAGCATATACGAACACACATTGTTGCAGTTGGAACAGTGGTGTGTCACATATTACAGTGCAGTGTACAATTGTTGATAGCTATCTTTATGCTAATACTTTCATCTTGTACTAGAAGAGAAAAAACTGGTAAGCTTAATTTGCTCATAGTTTACTTAGTTAAATGTTAAGAAGGAAATGTGAATACAGTTTGTCTCCACATCTCACGTTCGCTAAGTGTAGTGAACTATTTACAGATAACTACACACATTGGGGTAATATCAGACAATGCCGTGTACCTACAAAAGGGAGACTTGGTGCTCTTCCAAGATGCAATTAAGACACTGAAAACCTTGAAAAGATGGTTGCTGTTGTAAGATCAGGAAAACTATCTTACAGAAAGGGATCAAGCAAATTTAATGTATCATGTTCGGCGTTAGAGAATAAAGTTAATAATACAAACCCTCCAGTGATTGGAAGGCCTTCTTGTCTTAAGTACCATTGAAGAGAACACACTTGTTTGTGGTATTTTAAGGGTTGCACATTGGGGTTTTTCTTTTATCTCTGATGATGTTAGGTACAAAGTGAAAGGATAGCTTGATAAATGTGGACGAAGGGAGAAACGTTTTCCTTGTAACATGCAGGGATTGAGTAGTCACGGTCATTCTTACAGTGTCACTATGCCATATTAAGCGTCTGGCTATCTGAGAACATTAAAGGCAACATGTCAAAGTGAGTTACGAGGCAGTGAAATCATATTTCCAGAATGTTGGTGAAAAAATGGAAAATATCGATTCCAAAAATGTAATCAATTATGACGAGACCAATCTGTGTGATGACACTGAGAGGAAGTATGTGATTGACAGAAGGAGAACAAAACATCCTGAAAGGATCTTAGATTCTTCTAAGATTAGTACATTTCAGTAATGATTTGTGTCACTGGGGATGGAAATCTGTTACCTCCCTATGTGGTTTTAAAATCAGAGCATTTATGGGACACCTGGTAAGGAGGTGGTCCCAAAGGAACCCTCTATAACCGCAATAAAAGTGGATGGTTTGATCTGTCTACATTCGAAGACTGGTGTATTACTATTGCACTGCCTTACCTGAAGTCAATGAGAGGGAGAAAGTTACGTTAGGAGATAACTTTTCAAGTCATATTTCGCTGCGACCAATTGACGACTGTGAGAAAAATAAATTCTCTTATTTTGTTGCCACCAAACAGTACTCATATATTACAGCCATTAGACTTATTGCCCGAGGGAGATAATTCTCAAAACAACTCTTTAGAAGGCTGGTCTTCGAGCTTTGAAGATATGCTTCAGAATGTTCACTATGGAATGAAAAATAACAGAAGTGTCCACTGAAAGCGAAAATTGGATGTTGTCCCAGGAAAATCCATTTCAGGCATTGATATGATTAAGAAAGAATATGCTGGCTCAGTGTCTGAATTGCTTGTGAATAATGATGCAATATCCACTGGTGACAAAAGCAACAGAACAGAGGAAACACTTCCGGGAGTGGAGGCTTTTATTCTTGTGGTTTATCCACACATGACGGGGAGGGGGGGGGGGGGGGGCAGCAGCAAAATAGGCAGTTTGTCACAATCACAACAGAAGTGGGTGCAAAGGAAATGGAAGTGAGATTTCTGCATCCACACCAAGGCAGCAAATCTCTGTTTATTTTTCCTGTCATTCCAGATGATTACACTGTTAACAAAAGCCAAATTGAAAGAGTGTGGCTAACTCCAAGAGAAGAAAAGGGGAAGTTTTCTTTCACTCAGAACATATTGTAGGTTGTTATTGATTTGATGTGTTAGTAGACTGTCTTTATTAATGAAATATTTTGTAAATATGTCTGTGAAAGTTTTCTAAATGTGTGTCAAATGTTTACTGAAGATGTATAGAATATTTTGTAACCATCTGCAGAAAATGTTTTCTAAACATGTTCCTAAATATGTGTATTTTTTAAGAAGATAGTCACTGTCTGAAATTACCCCATTAGAGGGTAATATGGACCTTTGCGTGAAAATTCAATGAATGTCTCAAATTACATCATCAAAGGGGTAACATCAGACAGTTTTTATTTGTTAGATTCGGACTCACCAAAAAATATTTTTGGCGAAAGTTCTTTGATCATATTATCTTCCAACATCATCCATAATATCTTGCACTTTTTGTCACGAGAATCTAATGTTCTTTACGAAGTTAACTTAAAGAATATGAAAATTCCATCCGATCTTACCCCACCTAACAGTATTATTAAGACAAATCCTTTTTCAATTAAGTGCTAGTATCAGTAATAACTAGCTAGGTAGACGATTTTGATAAGTTTACTCATGTCATGCAAAACCAAAACCTCTAAAGATCTTTGAGAACTTTATGACAATTTGTTGGGTGAGATTTTACTATAAAATTCACTGAATGGTTCTCCCATAGCTAACTGTATGCTTGTCTCAGCTCCAAGCACACAGCATTTGCAGTTAGATGAAATCCAAGTGTCAGTGACAAATATCTTACAGCTTACATATGGACTCTCTATCTTTGTTATTGAACCATAGTTGATCATTCCAAACCTAACTATCTCTTGCTACATTTACTATGTAATGCATTTACTATCTCCATCACATTTTCCTTGTCAGGTCTGAGTGCTCAGGTAATTAGCAACCATTATCTTGTTAAATTACTATGAAGAAATATTACTCTATGTATTTAAAATTACAAACACAATAATAGCATTACAATTACTGGTACCGTCCTCCAAGTTTACGAAATTGTTTAATTTTGTGTATGTTTGTTGGCAAAGGTTCAAGATTTTATGCTACTCTATTACAGGCAAAATGAAATCTTCCTGGTGGCTGATGGAAATAAACAATTAGTCACTTTTTTCTGGTATTTCTTTAGTATTTTCTCTCTCTCTATGGTCTGTATGCATCAGTATTCAGGCTTGAGTGAAATAATCAATGACATTGAGAGTTGTGGAGTGAGGGAACTCTGACAATGGGACGCACCTGACTGCCTTTATGTGAGTCAAGGTTTAAGTAAATGAATGGTTTATGGAACAGCTACTACTCTTGGGGTCAACAAATGGTAAGCTCTGATGATAGATTAGTAATACTTGAAGAAGAGTTATTTAAGATGAAGCTTGATTTTTATCTGAGCTATAGCAAGAAAACAAAGAACATAGAAAATTTAGAAAAGAACACATTTTATTACAGGGAAAAAGAGCATTGGGAAAATTGTAATGTAGGCTTCATTATAAAAAAGATAAGTGAAAAGAATATCATTGATATTGATGGAATCTTAGACAGAAAAAGTTGAATTGTTTTAAAAACAAACGAAAGATATTCCTTTGAAATCATTCAAAATGTAGCATCCATATGCTCACATTCTGATGGGGTGGTAATACACCTCTGAAAAGAGTTATAGAAACTGATCAATAACAGCAAACTCCATCAAAAGATGATAATGGGTAATTTAAGTGCAAAAGTGAGACAAAAACTAAAGACTAATTCTTTACTGGAAAACTTTGGGTGTATGATAGAGGTCATTCATTAGTAGAACTTGCTGAGAACAAAAGGTTTGTATTTGGTAAACAGTAATTACAATTAAACTGCTTGTATTTGCCAAGTGATGATGAAATATTACAAGAGACCACAGATTTGTAAGATACAGAGTCAAAACAGATACAAAGTTAGAAATAAGCAGACTAATCAGGCAAGAAGTGATAAATGTAGATTATCTGAATGTGCTTAAGGATAAAGGAGGTGAAACAGATTCTATTATATGACAACACAGATAGATAAAGTAAAAATTGAGTGTTTTGAAAGGTAACATCAGATAAGAAGTTTAAAGTCATTTGAGGTACAAAGGAAAAAAAATAGTCTAGGAGGTAAAGATGTTTTAATATGAATCATTAAAACTGGAAGAAAAGTCATACAAAAGGAACTTGCAAAATTATTTACAGAATTCCTACATATTAAGAAAACTCCTCCAAACTGGAACATGCTAAAATATTTTTGTTCTATTTCACATGAAAGGAGACTAACATGACAGGCAAAACAGTAGACATATCAGCCATCTCTCCTTAATTTAGACAACGGTTGCTATAGTTACCTTCATCCATTTGATTTTAATCAAGCAAAAGAATAAGATCTATTAATACAATATTGGGAAGTCCCTAGAAAAAGCACTGATAAACCAAGATGCATGTAAAGAAGACAGAAATTCTTGCTAACCATTCTGGCAGAGTCCTTTCACAAAGTTAACGGACTAACAATATGTGTATGTACACAAACAATTGTAGACTGGGCGTAACAGAAGGCATGGTGTTGGGGAGAGCAGTGGATGTGGGATGGAGGCTAGCAGAGACTGAGGCGAGGAGGGCAGCAGGACTGGAGCATGTTTTGGCCACACTTAGATGAAGGCCATTCATTTGGTTGGACAGAGGATTGGTCGTCATGTCCCGAGCAATTTGGCACAAATGTTTTGGTTTCCTCTTTATGCTTTTCAGTCTTTGAGGAACCCAGTGGGCACAAACCCATGAATATGCTAACCTGTGAAAAATTGTGTCAGCACTACAAAGAGAGATGTGAAGTGAAGATATAGTTGCTTGATTGTTATTTGTCAATCATCTGAAATAAGAGTGTGTGCACACTGCAGCCATCACAGCTGTGTGCAGCTGGATTGCACACGGAAGATCAAACAGATTTCTTTCTCCTCGTTCTGTTGACAACAGATGCTTCGCCCAGCTTCTATTCACTGCCTGGTGTTTTTAGACAGTCTGTTAATATTTGTGATGGTGTGGTTTTCCACCAAAAGAAATTCAATAAATGATCATTATTTTGAATGCACCTCAGTTGCAACTGCTGTTTTGAACGCTTGTTACAGTGCTGCAATCTACCAGGAGTTACTGGAAATACATGGGATGAAATGGGTATGTTTAAGGCTGTTGCAAGCAAAATCGTGCTTTTTACTGAACCAAAACTGGCTGAGGGATGCCGTACAAACACTGTTTGAAAGAAAGCAAACATTGTTGCACTTCTGAAAGCAGACATGGAAGTTGAAGATCTGAAAGATTATCAGTCATTATCTTTCCTACAAAAATATAAGCAAAGTTGATATTAAACTGAATGAAGGCTTATATCAGAGAGAAAAATATTACATCTCACATCTTAACTATAACTCAACATACTAAGGGTGAATATAACAATTGAGTAGTTATGGGCATGGTATCACACCATTTACAAAGCTATGAGCTGGATGTGACATTGTCTGCCACAAACTGCAGGGGAAGAGCAGCTATGAGATGACCCAGGATCTTATGGTAATTACAACCATCAAAGTCACCTCAAAAATTATTCCTGTGATGGATTTCAGAGAAGTACAAATTAAATCAGCTAATAAAGTATAACAAAAAAAATTTCTATTAGCTGAAAATCTTGATCAATATAAAATGTAAATCAAAAACTATAACACTGTTTAATGAAAACCCAATGAAAGCTACAGTTTGTAATTTTCCCCTTCATTTCAGGCAAGACTCAAGGAGGCCAACAGCCACATAGAAAGAATAATAATGAAGCAATGTTCCAATACAAATTACCTAGAAGTAACTCTTCAAAAGCATTGCTTTAATACCAATTAAAAAGTCAATGTTAGGAATAATATGTTATGAAATTCAACCTGCATGACCTGGGGATGCCACTATTCATTTATGACAACTGCTGTGAGCAAAGTACTTCTCCACTGAGGAATATTTTAGGTACACAAGGAAATCTACACAAGCCATGAAAATCATTTGCCCTCAATGAAAGTTAACTACTAATAACTGACAGCCTAAAACCAACAATGGAAAAACTTCTTACATGGCTTGTCTCACACCTCCAAGTGGCAGCTTATAAGGGAGTGTGTTATGTTGTCTGTCTCCCAATACGACAACTGATCCATGGTTCACAGACCACCACTCAGCAACTGAAATCCAGGAAAAACTTCTTGAATTTCACTGTAGAGTTCAAGGAACAAGCAATTCCTTGGCTGTGAGGCTGGACAAAATTGAAAGACTATCACTGGATTTTAGCGTCCCAAAAGTTCGCATCTGGATACCAAGAGATGTATTGTCCAGGGAAGATCAGAATATACTTTGGATTAGTGTTGTTAAGCATAATGAAAACCTTTTCAACTTATTTTATTAGACTTCCCAAGACCATGTGAATGTCATAGGACACAGTTCCACAAATGATTTCCTGTTTCCAGTGCCATGTGAAGACCTCCTGGAAAGACTTTGTATCTGCATGATCAAATGGAATAGATGTGACAAATTTCTCGGCTGTGACTGTTTAGCAATTTCAACTCATTTTGTTCCATTTCACCCAAAATAGATAGTGTGTTTTAAAGTGATACAATGCTTCTGAAAACTACTACTACTACTATTATCATTATTAATACATTTTTCTAGAACATGCTGTTGAAAAGTCAAGGGAAAAAATCTAACAATCGCCCCCACTGCCACCCCCCCCCCCCCAAAAAAGAATGCTGTGTTATGTAATGCCCATGATAACAACATTGTAGGAATACAGTAACTCATACAAGTATCATAACAGCTGTTACTTCTAACCATGATCAACAATTTAACAAGGAAGGTGATAAAATTATTGTGAAACACTATTACCCCATGTTACAAATTCTATGATGTGTTGTGGAGCACAGACAAATTTGTCATAAGTGAATATAAAGTAATATGTAATGCAGTATAGATGGAAAGAATGTTCTGTTTCTCAAGCCATAACCCTTCTAACGCAGCTCCTCTGGCAATTCATATCTGCAGAATTAACAAGTCTCATTGGCATACAACTATCTGATTATTTCACAATGAAATACATCACAGGGGCAGATATGCTGGTGTGAGTACAGATGGAGTTGACATTATGGATACACAATGGCTGCATATTGTATGGCTCTTGTATGGTTGAATAAAACACCAGTTTTGTGTAACTTTAGCAAAAGCTACTAAAATTATCATCTGCTCCGTAAGAGATTTTTCCAGTTCACTATAATCTCGGTCAAGAGTATGTGAACTTGAGGAAATGATAGGAAAAGTAATAATTAAATATTTTCCATGTATACTTAGGTCAAAGCCATTGCTAAAGGGTAGGAAAGCAGGAGATCAAGGCAGGTCTGTAGACAGAAATTTTCTTTCACAACCTGTGGAACTAAATTAAAAAGATTTATTTATGAGCATTACTGGCAGATTAGTTGCATAACAGAGAGAGAGAGAGAGAGAGAGAGAGAGAGAGAGAGAGAGAGAGAGAGAGAGAGAGAGAGAGAGACTTGGTTTAGCTTCTCTCAATGACATTACACACTACACAATCATTTTAAATTCAGCGTTATAAGCTGAAGAGGTGTGCTTTGGAGGTGCCTGGCTGAATTCAGAGTTCTAACAATGAAAGAAAAGTGGAATATGGCAAGGTACAAAAACGAGCTAACAAGCAGCTTATGGGCTGGCTTTCTTCAGTTTCCTTCATACTAAGGGATTTGAAGGTTCATGAGAAGCTAGCCTGAAGACTAGTAATTACAAAGCTGTTGGTTCTATCCTTGCCAATAGCACCCCCCCCCCCCCTCCCCCTCCACTTCGCATTCTATATTTACTATCATGTGGAAATGTTTAAGTAACAAATATTGAACCATAATGTTTATATTTTAGTTATTAATCACTTTAGGATAATTTAAAATTTGATAGAAGCATTTGAAATGTCTCAGTGTTAAATGAAAAAATTATATCCATCAATAATGCCCATGAGTTTATGGAAACTGCTGGGGAAACAGAAAACTTGATATCGCCTAATAAAAACATGTTGTTTGAATGCAAGAAATTTGCGGCAATTCATTCCATGCACAGACATTTGCGCAGACATCTGTGCAGACAAATTGTTGCTTGTGGGTGGGCCTAAAAAGTTTCCAGGGGTTGCAGGAGAAAACAAAGAAAATACAAGCACAAAATTGACTGACCAGGAAAATAACGAAAAACTGTTGGGAAGAAAAATGGAAAAAAGAAAAAAGGCGGAAGTTACTTCATTTGGTCCTCAAGAGGCCAAACCAATTTTTTAAAAAACTGTTCAGTTCTAAAAATAAAATATTTTTGTATTTTCTATTAAACATTTTACATTTTTTGCAACAAATTTTAATTTATTGTGAACATTTACATTTTCACATGATTAGTCATTAAAATATAAAAAATATCATTTTTGCTAAATATTATGGTACAATATATGTTAATTAATGTTTCCACTTGTTAGTAAATATACATTTGGTTTATAGCCATAAGGTCGTAATCCAAGGCATAATTCTCTGCCAAAGGTTTTGTCTTCCACTGCTGGAGACTTCATCACATGCTTTTATGAGTCAAAAAGACTCAGACTCAAACAAGATCAGCAAGCTGAACTGTTTATATGTATCGCTGAACGGTTTATATGTATCCATGCAACGGTTGGTTGGTGATCTCAGCAGACCTCTGCCTATTATCGTGGAGTCACGCTAGCTAATGCTACAGAGGTTGTAGTGGGGAAGATTTGGCACTGTCTGTTTACTTCAGCAGTAGGGCCCACAGCTTGCTTAATTTCAATCCTTCTCCTTCTATTGGAACTCTTTTTATGCTTTAGAACTTTAATGGCCTCTCTGTTCATTATAGCATAGTAATTATTAGATCTTTCTAAAACCACGGTGTCAGAGAAACGAATCTGGAGGTTTCCTGGTCCTACCGTGTGATCTACTATTGCTGATTGAGTATGTGAACTTGAGGAAATGATAGGAAAAGTAATAATTAAATATTTTCCATGTATACTTAGGTCAAAGCCATTGCTAAAGGGTAGGAAAGCAGGAGATTAAGGCAGGTCTGTAGACAGAAATTTTCTTTCACAACCTGTGGAACTAAATTAGTAATTATTAGATCTTTCTAAAACCACGGTGTCAGAGAAACGAATCTGGAGGTTTCCTGGTCCTACCGTGTGATCTACTATTGCTGATTGAGCTGTCTCACCTAAGTGACAACCGCTTTTGGGTTCTTCGAGGCAGGCGTTAATACTTCTTTTTGTAGTTCCTACATACACTTTGCCGCAATTGCATTGGGTTTTACATATTTCTCCTGTGGTGAGCAGTGGGTGTAGGTCCTCTGCAGTGTAAAAATATTCACGCAACTTTCTCGTTGGTTTCAAAACTTACCAATATTGTGTTTTCCAAGTGCTTTGCTGATATTAACTGCCACACTTTTTTTTTACAAGAGGAAGGAAAACTCTCCCTTTAATTGGTTCTTTTCCATTGGGAACTCTAAACCTTTTAGGATACAGCACCCTATTTATCTCTTTGTTGGAGTAGCCATTTCTTATCTGTCTGAGTGTGTTGGCTTTCTTTTGTAAATCCTTGTCGCCAGTTTTGTAAAGGCCTCATCGCTATTGCTGTGCAGGCTGAGTTAGCATTGTTGTTATGGTAGGCTGAGTTTGTGAGATCATGAAACGGCTTCTGATGCAGTACATCACCAAGGCAATTCCTCCCTGCCACTATATAACACAAAAAAGGCCCTCAATGGCTAAGTGCTAATAATCGTAGGTATACTTCATAGTACATAGCAAATGCAATTTACAACCACTGTCTGTTCACTTCTAAGACTTCACTAAATGACATTTCCTGTCTAAGTCTGCTCTGGATGATGATCTATAACCAAGTGGACAAGAGCGGCTCTTCTATCCTCCGAGTAGGCTTCTGTCCATTGTCATCTAGTCATTGGGGGATTGCACTCGGCCGGCAATTGGCCAAGGCGAAGTCGATATCTTCATTCTCAGCACCGCACGTGGCAATGGTTGAACTTGTGCAAGTGGCAAGTCTCTATGGCACTGGCACCAGCTCGCATCTTTGCGCCTGTGGTGCTTTTCCCTTGGCTGTATCTCATTTGGACAAGACAGCATTTTCCGTAGTCTTTACGCAGCCAAGTGTAAATAGGAACTACAAAAAGAAGCATTAACACCTACCTCCAAGGACACAAGAGAAACTGTCGCCAGGGAAAGACAGATAATTCAACAGAAGCAGACCATGCACTAGGACTGGTAAACCATGAAATTCGTTTCTCTGACACTGTGGTTTTAGCAAGATCTAGTAATTACTAGGATAGGATGTACAGAGATGCCATATAAATTCTAAAGTACAGAACCAATTTCAACAGAAGACGAAAGCTGTGGGCCTTACTGCTTAAGTAAATAAACAGCACCAACTCTTCCCCACTACACCCTTTATAGCATACATCAGCACAAGTCCGCAATTGTAGACAGCAGTCTGATGACATCACAAACTGACCACTGCATGGATACATACAAACAATTCAGCTAGCCAAGCTTGGTTAAGTTTGTAACAGCTTTCCGACTCATTAAAACCTCTCATGAAGACTCCAGCAGTGAAAGACGAAATGTTAGGCATCTAATTTTGCCTTGTACCATGGCCTTATGCCCATATATCGAATACTGCAAACACTGGCCATGAAAGCCTGTGCTATATGAGTAAATATATAATTTACACATGATGAAATAAAGAAAAAAGAATATTGTTTGCTAGTAAGGAGTATCAAACCAAGTAGCAATGATCAAACCAACAACTTGACAATAACTCGACTTTTACGTTACCCCGCTCATCGATAGGCCATTTCGTTTTTAAAAGTTTTGTACTTAATGGCAGTTGGAAATCTTCTAATCTTTAAAGGCATTTTTTTTAAGGTTTTTCAAGAATTGTGTCTAACTTCTTTAGGAAACTGATGTAGCACTATCTCCAAATCATTAAGTATGAGGAAAATCAAAGAGGGCCAGTCTGTAAAGTTCCATTGAAAGCAATATCTTACATGCCTTTGGAGATAGGTTTCACTCACTTTCAGGATCTTTGAGGCAGTATATTTTTCAGATCCCTTTTTCCCCTCTTATGAACTATGTAGGAACTAAAAAACTACAGTTAAAACAATTATGCCACCAAAATGACAGACAGTTGCACTATAGTTTTTGTAACAAAATCAAGCTTTCAGATTTAATGAGGATTTTGTTTTCAGCCTAAATGTGCTCATTTCAGAAGCCTGCAACAAAAATCAAGTATATGCCTAGAAACACACTTGACTATAAACGTTGGATACATGGGATGGCCAGAAATAGTCTACAAACCTTGTAAGGGCTTTGCAGCGTAGGTTGAGCCCAGAAATAATTGTTAAGAAATAAATTTGATACAGCATTGAAGTTAACCAATCAGTCCATTATGCACACAAATTCAAGTGGTCCATGAGAGAAAGAGAGAGAGAGAGAGAGAGAGAGAGAGAGTTACTTTTAGGGATTCAGGATTTCTTTACTGGAAGTTGTTTTCATAGCATAAATGATAGCGCACAAGACTGATCAGCCTTTGTTTTGGGTTCAATCATTACTAGTGTCCCATGTCCAATTTTTTATTACACTCTTGGAACATGTATGGTGACACAGTCTCTGGTGGGCCACTTTAATTTGCATGTGCAACAGCCTGATTGGCTGACTTCAGTGCTAATTATCTCAGAAATGATACAACATATTGAATATTTTTCTTAACAATTGTTTCTCAGTGCTACCTGCCCTGCAACACCCTCACAACTTTTCAGACTGTTTCTGATAACCCTGAACAAGTATGTAAAGGATCTGGCAAGGATTTTCCCCCACCCCACAAAAAAAGGTGAATATTTGTCTTTTCTCGTATCTGGTTGTATCCATCTTGCAGTTGCCACTATTGTAATATTCTGAAAACAACATGTTATTAGCAACCACCCATGATGTAATAACTGGAACATTCATAAATAGCAGCCATGAACAGATAATTAATGTCTCACACACAACAACATAACGCACTTATGATCTACGGAACACCACCACATGTACTAACCATATGTAGAGTTTATAGATTTAAGGGAAGCATATGGACAATTTAATTACCAACTGCTCAACTTTTCCCACAAACTTGTTTCGCATATCTTATTCTTATCCACCACAATACCAATTTCTACTAATACAAAATGGCTACATTAATAATTTTTGTACCAAAAAGTATTCACATGTTTCAAAGTAACTTACTTCCAACATTAAGAGTTACTTTTAGGGATTCAGGATTTCTTTACTGGAAGCATCGCATCTATTACTCTATTCCTACCTCATAACATACGTTCAAGACTTTCAAACATACTTTTTCCGGGGGAGAGAGGGGGGGGCATAGAAGTTCGATATCTGAGCTGCTATCATCAAAACCCAATTTATGTGCTTACTAACTGCTCTTTATATATGCATGGTGAGCAATTATCATGCCCATACAACCGTTTAAATAGACCCAAGATTTTCTCCACCACTATCACAGCACTGTCAGCCCCTTTACCAGGAAAAAAAAAAAAAAAAAACAGCTGAGACACACACAGACAAACAGACTGGGGAAACAGAAAATTCTACTAAACACTCTCTTGATGTGTAATGGTAATTGGTTGGTACACCCCCCCCCCCCCCTCTCTCTCTCTCTCTCTCTCTCTCTCTCTCTCTCTCTCTCTCTCTTTTCTACTGGTCACCTTCTTCCTTTCTTTTCCTCTGAAGAGGAAACTCAAGAGAGAACAGTAATATTATATTACTATTAAATTTACTGCAAAAATGATTTGTAACAGAGTTTCATCTATTGTTCAGTAGCCTGTAGCATTCATTTTTGACATTGGCATTTAATTTTTTCATATTTTAGTATTCTTTGCAAAAGGGAATACAAACTGATATAACACAAACTCCTATGTACATGCAAGTGTGTTTAAGATATTGCCCTTAATATTAAATTATGCAGATATTTTAATTTCTTTTATGGGTTAGATAACTTACCTTCCACTGTTAAAGAACTGTGTTTCATTGCAGTTGACCCCTGCTGTGGGATTGGCGAAATTGTTATAGCACCTTTTCCTGTTTTGAAGTTCAAAGTCTCAATCTCCGCCATTGTACTATCACGAAAAATGTGTTTTTGAAACTCTTCTTGGAAACCACTAAACAAAATGTTTGTTTTTCCAAATTCACTTGAAGACTTTGGTGATGAACGGGCACTCACTATATTAGCATCTTCAGATTCTACAACAGTTTTTAAATGTGAAGATTTTGTATTACTTACAGGATGCACTGAGACAGCAGAGTTTCTCGGTTGAGTGTATTTTTCTGCAGTCTGACTGGTATCTTCACCACTCATATTCTGTAACTCAACAATTGATTTCATGACACGACTAATTTCTTTGCCTATTTCTATATCAGCAGCAGACTGTTTGGACTCACTATTTACAATTGCATCATCCAATTTCTTGTCACCGTCATTGCTTCTCTTAATTTCCATATCTGTTTCTTCTTTGTCCTGGACATTTGTATCCAGTTCCCTTTTAGATGCTTGTGAAAGGGTAAAGCCATCAGCACTAGGTGTGACCCCCAAATGTTTCCCTTCAATACTATGTAGCTCTTTTGTACTCTGATTGGAAGTGTTTACTGGAGAATCACTTATCATTTGGTTTATAATGTCAGCAGCTGCAGCAGATTCTTCGCACAACTGCTTGTCTGAATTCTTTGTAAAGATTTTTGATGCTTGAGATTTCAGTTCTGCTGCAGAATGAATGGGTTCAAGACTTGCAGATGGGAGCTCTTTTGGAATACCTTTCTTTCTTTTTCTTATTTCAGTCTTCATTTTGGTATGAGTAATGTTACGCATATCGTCGGATCTAAAATTTTCACTCTTCTGATTATCATATGCGATGGAATTGTCATTTATTATTTCAATTACTTCTATACCCTCCTCTTCAAGATTGCCGGGTAAAGTAAGGTTGCCAACGTTGATAGGTGACCTTGTCCTCTCCTTTGTGGCATCTTGGAGAATTCTTTGCTTCAGGCTTATAACAGCTTTCGTGTTGCCTATAGTGTTGGAAGATTGTACTGAGGAAGAAATAGCTGGAGTGACACTAATGCAGTCTGGTAAATTAGCTAGAGAAAGTGCAGGAGACTTCTGAGAGACAACAGTCTGGGAAGAAACAGTAACAGGTATAATACTAATTTCAGAGTTTATTTTACCAGTACTGCTGCTCACAGATGGAAGAGATTGCTTACCCCCACCACTGATAGTCAAATCCAAACCTTTGGAAGGAACTATATCTACACCACCTTTAGTCTTACACTGCACAACACTCGCTACTGATACTGAAGGTGATAGTCTTTCAGGAGTACATGTAGGGCTCTTTTTCCCAGAAACATTTTGTCTCATAAACACATCACTACCACCTTTCACTTTCACAGGGCTACTTGACAATAAATGAGGCACTCCTACTTTGTTACCACTAGATGCCTGGGAAGCACTACGAATACTGCTACCACTACTGGTGGAATTCACTGACAAGACACTTGTAGGATTAGTAAGAGTCTGATTAGCTGCTGGATTAGGTAACGCTGGGGTATTTTTAGGTCTAGGAACCACATTTCCTGCAGTACCATGATGAAACATTGCTGTGTTTAGTTCAGATTTCATTTTGACCACAGCTCCAGCCTGAGGCCTTACAGTGGGACCAGAATTTGGGTTTCCTGAAGTCTGCCCAACATTCTTCACTATTTTAAGTCCAGTACTGACGCTTGCTGAACCACCATTTGTATTGTGGTACGATGGTGTTGGCTGTGTCTGATTACCAGTTGATGGATAAGGTATTTTCCTTGGAAGAGCAACTGCCTTCTTCTTCTTCAGCCTAGAACAAATGTACAAGGCTTTAATAAAAGTATATCAATATACAAATCCCCCCTCTCCAACACATACAAACAAAATCAACTGACGAATTTACATAGGAGGAGTGACTGAATCCATTACCCAGAAACTATTTCTTAAAGCCATAAACAGCATAAGCAAGTAATCACACAATAGTGAAGTCTTAATACAAGGTGTACACACGCTGGGAAATCTGGGAAAAACCTGAGAACTTTTCCATCTGGAAAAAACTCAGAAATTTTTTAGACTACAAGGAATTGTTCATTGTTTTAATTTTCAGTTAAATTTTTGTAATTTTGATTGGCAAAAACTAATAATTTAACAAGAATTTTACTTTAGCCCACTATTGCAGAATAATAGCACAGCAATAAAACAAATTAGAGAATAATACCGAAACAAAACTTTAGTTGCAAAGAAAAAGCAATATTAACAGCAACGAAACACAGTGCACCCAGACGTGTCTGCTGACAGCAATATGTGCTTTATGGCGAAAACTATGCAATTCTTCGTAACAACAAACTACTTTTAACAAGCTTGACATCAAAACTGTTTACATTTCTAACACGCCGTGGGAAAATATTGTTAATGGTGGTTTGAGAAGCATTACTTTCAAACTAGATTTTCTTTTACACAAAACGAATTATGTTATGTGTGAGAATGTGCAATTAATTTCTTAAATCACCACGCATTTGACTCCCAGTCAAAACTTTAGAAAAAAAAATGGGCCCAGACCACAAGCCATTTCATTATTTAAAATTTTACTGGCACATTAATGTTTGATATCTCCTGAGGTGGGAAAAAAAGGACACCCACACCAAGCTCCATGGTTAGTGTTTCATAGATTAAAAATCACAAAGTAACATTGAAAAAAGTATAATTATCCTTCAAATAGCAGAGTGAAGTGAGTTCATGAGCAATTTCAAATGTAATTGCTTTTCCATGGAAAAATACAAGTGCTCGAAGGAACATGTATTCAGCTAGGTGACCCACGAAATGTTTGGTGCGCAGCAGTGAAATTTATAATCATGTTTGTCAGAAATATTCAGCTGCTGCAATTTTGCAACCCACGGTTGCTTCTGGGATTCGAATGACTTCTTACCCTCTCCCTTAAAACCACATCCTTTCGTCTTTCCCTCTCCTTCCCTCTTTCCTGATGCAACTGTGGGTTGCTTTAAGCGCTGGCAGGTTGATAGACACACAAACAAACACAAACACACACACAAAATTCAAGCTTTCGCAACCAACGGTTGCTTCATCAGGAGTGTGGGAAGGAGAGGGAAAGACGAAAGGATGTGGGTTCTAAGGGAGAGGGTAAGGAGTCATTCCAATCCCGGGAGCGGAAAGACTTACCTTAGGAGGGAAAAAAGGACAGGTATACACTGGTGCGCGTGAGCGCGAGCACACGCACACACACACACACACACACAGAGACACAAGCAGACATTTGTAAAGGCCTTTACAAATGTCTGCTTGTGTCTGTGTATGTAATTAGTTTTTTGTTTCTGTGTGTGTTTGAATTACTTAATGGTGATGTTGCTATTGGCTGACTACATCATGTGTCCTACGCTCAGAATATCGGCTATCAAGGTTGGCGGGATTAAGTGACATGAGTTACAATTGGCTGACAGCAGCACATTGCAATCTCGATGTACTTATACTTCTGTAATATGAAAATAGGCAGTGTACATCTTCGTGAGCACCAAATAGTTTCCAAAATGCCTTTTTTTTTTTTTTTTTTTTTTTTTTTGGTACTAGGTTTTATTTCCTAACGTGACAGTTAACTTCTACGCTGGTATGTAAAACCTTTACCATTCAAAGGATAAGTTTCGCTGCTCCAATGATAAGTATATTGTCACTCATCGTGGAAAATATGTACTTTTACCAGAGAAAAAATTTGTTTTTTATAGAGAAATATCTGAGAATTTGTTTTTCTTGACCATGTAAACACACTGTAATAGTGTGACTGCAAATTTATTCCTACATTGGCTCAAACATGTGATCTGTGGAAGTCAAGTACATGCTTCTCTTCGTGAATAGGCATGCACAAGATATTTCTTTAAATACAACAACGATATATCACTCTGAATATCCCCATTTATATGGCCCAAGGGCTTGCAGCATTACATGGGCTACACTGATTCTCCCAGCTCACATCACCCCCTTTCCTGAATTCCAACAACCAAGTATTCTTGCATCCAACCAACCTCCTCAACTCAACCTCCATTAACAAACACCCTCCCCTTCCCCCTCCCCCTCCTGCACGCACCCGCGGACGTGCGCGCGCGCACACACACACACACACACACACACACACACACACACACACACACACACACACACACACTATGATGTAACTTACCAAACGAAAGCGTTGGTATGTTGATAGAGACACTAACAAACACAAACACACACACACAAAATTCAAGCTTTCGCAACCCACGGTTGCTTCATCAGGAAAGAGGGAAGGAGAGGGAAAGACGAAAGGATGTGGATTTTAAGGGGGAGGGTAAGGAGTCACTCCAATCCCGGGAACGGAAAGACTTACTTTAGGGGGGAAAAAGGACGGGTATACACTCGCGCGCACACACACACATATCCATCCACACATATACAGACACAAGCAGACATATTCAAAGGCAAAGAGTTTGGGCAGAGATGTCAGTTGAGGCGGAAGTGCAGAGGCAAAGATGTTGTTGAATGACAGGTGAGGTATGAGTGGCGGCAACTTGAAATTAGCGGAGATTGAGGCCTGGTGGATAACGGGAAGAGAGGATATATTGAAGGGCAAGTTCCCATCTCCGGAGTTCTGATAGGTTGGTGTTAGTGTGAAGTATCCAGATAACCCGGACGGTGTAGCACTGTGCCGAGATGTGCTGGCCGTGCACCAAGGCATGTTTAGCCACAGGGTGATCCTCATTACCAACAAACACTGTCTGCCTGTGTCCATTCATGCGAATGGACAGTTTGTTGCTGGTCATTCCCACATAGAAGGCTAGTGTATGCCTGTCCCTTTCCCCCCCTAAGGTAAATCTTTCCGCTCCCGGGATTGGAATGACTCCTTACCCCCTCCCTTAAAACCCACATCCTTTCATCTTTCCTTCTCCTCCCCTCTTTCCTGATGAAGCAACCGTGGGTTGCGAAAGCTTGAATTTTGTGTGTGTGTGTGTGTGTGTGTGTGTGTGTGTGTGTGTGTGTGTTTGTTAGTGTCATCTTAATCCCATTCGTCTTTCTCTTGTTCCTCCCCAACTCCTTTTCTCTTGGTTCTTAACTGCATTATTCATTCCACTTCAGCTTTCTTGTCCCGTCAATAAATCCTTATTTCTTACTAATTTCTTCTTCTATCTCTGGGGTGAACCTAACACAATGCTTACTAATGTGCTATCTAAGACCTGCTACTCCCTCTCTAATGTTTACCCCTTCACCTTTGTCTCCTCTCATACTCACTACAGCTAGGTCCATTTCATTCTGTGACCTGCCCTCCTTCCCTAACCCATCCCTATTTCCTATCTTAAGAAGAAAAAAGAAACTAGGATTTCTGGAACTAGGACTGCAAACACAGGCATCACATGCAGGGAATACAGTGACAGTTAAGAATTAATGTACAAATAAAATGCAAAAGGTTACATACTATTGAACTTCCACTAGTTTCACTTATCAAATATGAGCCTCTTCAGATATTCAATTCTTTGACAGCAGGTTTAAAGTCTGCTTGTCACCACTGTCAACATTAAGTGTGATCTTACTCTATCATGTTGTCATCTCAGCATATTTGAGAGAGTAACAGAAATGGAACTTCAATTTATTTTTAAAATTGCTTTTTTACACGCCTTTTCACTCCTTATGTAACAAGGAAGACAGAGAGAAAATTTTCTGCCTATTAAATCTGAAAAATGTTGACACCAATTATTTAGAATTAAATTATACAATTTTCATTTATTTTCACAACTGATTCATCATAGTCTTAGATTCATTTTCTTCCTTCTGTACAAATTGCTTCAGATTACTTAATTCACTGTGCAGGAGCTATTCTAAATTTACCACTGTAAGAATCTATCTTAATTCTGATTTTTAAATATCGTTTCTTCTTTGATATTTTTTTGTTTATTTTCAAAATATGTTCCAGAATACACATATTCCATCAGCAAATATTCTGTTGAAAAGTAGAAAAATGTCATTTGACTGTTCTCAATCAGTAAATATGTTGAAAACATCAACGTTCAATGTCAAATTATCTTCGATTTTCTAAATATTTTTAGTAATGTTCCTTTTCAATTCTAATTTGTATCCTTTTTTTTCAATTTTGCTTTCTAATCTCTCTAGTCTATCCAAACAGTTTTATGTTGTGGGTAACAGCAGCTGAAGCAATCCAAACCAGTTCATCAAACTGTCTATCCAGTTCCTTCTCATCCCGTATGGTAAGTCTCCCCTGACCCGCGGTTCTGGGTGACTTTCCGAAAATCTACTCCTTTTCCAAGACCTCTTGATTCCTTTTCCTTCCCCCTTCTTCCTTCCCTTTCAACCCTTCTGCCTGAAGAAGGAGCCACTGGCTCCGAAAGCATGCCAATCACAACAGTCTTTTATGTGTATGTTCTGTCGCCACTTGGTGAGTAGATTTTTCATCTATCCAATGAAATAATTTTGTCTATCCAGTTTATAATTCAATCTTAAACACTTACACACGCATGAACATTCTAATTCTCAGCGAATATGAATCTTGCATTTCTACAGGTAAATTTACTGTTACATATATTGTTTGTTAAATAATACGCTGTTTCCATGCCAATGGTTCTCCTTTAAGCATTGTACTTCTAGTCAATTTTATCATATGAGTAAGTTTCATTTAACCCACAAATTTGCAGCTAAGCAATCAAGACCTTAAAGGCAGGTGTCCACTAGCAAGTAATTTTCCGCAAGTTTACTTCTGCAAGTCACTTGGGCAAGCTTGTATCAGGAGCTTGCTGCAAGTACTTGCACTGTGTTTCCACCACAGTTGTGTTGTGAGATCGGCAAGTTGAAGTCTACAGTGTTGTGTTACAAACAGAGCAGCTGCCGCTGTCATTGCGTTATTTTTATTGAAGAAAAATCACAACGAAAAATATAAAGTTAACAAAAGAGGATATGTTTGGGTGAAGAAATGGCTACAAGCTATCAAGAAACACTCTTAAATGAAATAAAATCAGATGACTACACTCAGATTAAAAACGTCCTGAAAATGTCGTATGCTAGTATTGAGCATCTCTTTTCTATATTACAAGCATATATTCAAAAACAGGACACAAAAATGCACCAAGCTATATCCCCAAAGACGACCCTTCAATTACTATTCAATTTCTGCAAACAGTATTTATTACTTTTATTACCCAAGCAATGCATTTATGTTTCTGCTAATAATAATAATAATAATAATAATAATAATAATAATACAATAAGGACACCTATGTTACCATTCTACTTTCACTTCTGGTGAAACAAAGTAACCGGTAAATTTATTTAACACTTTCTTGGCTGTGATGGCCAATTATACAAGCTGTGTTTTTAAAGTGAGTACCATTTTAAACTCCCTCAATGCAGTGGTTGGCATTTGGCACAAACACACTGCCACTGCACTCTATTTTATTACAGAGTGATTCAGCATGTTTATGTTTGTTTGTAAGTATTTGAAGGCCTCCTCCAATTGTGAAACCCACCAAATGTGAAATATGCACTGTGACTCATTTTCTTAGCATTAAAGGCATGAAAGCATCTGAAATTCATTGTCAGATTAGTGAAGTGTATGGAGAAAACATTATCAGAAATGGGTGAGAGCTTTTAAAGACAGCCACACGAATCTGAAGATAAACAAAATGGGCGACCTTCAGTCATTACTGACGATTTGGTCAACTTCCGTACAGCCCAGATCTAACGATCAGTGACTACCACATATTCTTGTTTTTGAAGAAGCATCTGGACGGCCACTGCTCTAATGATTGTCTAGTCGGGTGGTATATTTCTACCGAGGACAGTATGTAGAAGCTGGTTGTACAATGCGACAAGTGCCTTAATATTGGTGGGAATTACATAGAGAAGTAGAGTAAAGTACAGGCTTCAATGTAAAAATAAAATTGCTACGTAAAGTCAGCTCATTTTATTTTTATTTAAAAACAGTACTTAAGTAAGTACACAGCTCTTAAAAGTTTAAGGGTTCCAATGGTACATTTGTTTCGGAATATGTCTTCACACCAGTCTCCAGCTGACTCTAATATTTTTGTACCAATACTGCACACATTGAATTTCTGAAAGTTTTTCTTAAAATTTCAGCAACTGACAAGTTCTGCAAGTATTTGCAGCAAGATGCAAGAAATGGTTACCATTAACTTGCAGAAACTACTTCTGCAAGTAGTGAAAGAACTTGCAGAAGTACTTTCTGCAAACGATTTGTAAAAGTTACTTGCTAGTGGACACACACATTACAACTGTTGAAGCAATGCTATCCTGATGACCCAACTAAAAGAAAAATTAGCAAGCAAGCAGGGGTAAGACTACTTATAAGACTGAATGGAGATGACCATTTGAAGTCCGTACATGCTGTAGTATATACTTACTGAGGACTGCTGTACACTTCCTTGCATTCTCGCTGGAGAATAGATATTTTCATCCACCCGGGAGGCCAAAGTGGTTTCACTTTCTCCTCCAAAAAATTACGAATGATCTCAGCTACACTTTCTTTACGTGGCTTCTGGAGCTCAATGCACTGCAGCTTAATGCGAACTACCTCACACAGATTGAACCTAGAAATAAATCATCATACATTATTTCAATTAGTCTACAAATTTATCAGTTTGCTTCTATTGGATGTTTCCATGAATTCTAATTACTATGTGATCAGGAAGGGTGTTAACTCATCCATCCACCAAATAAGAATGATCACAAAAGTGCATAAGGAAATGCACATGAAAACAGAAAATGTGCCTGATAAGAGCCACATCCATCCAAACAAATTTCAGTCTTAACTGTCAAGCAGGCGTACCATTTTTCACAACACAAGTGGGCACACAACTTACTTCGTACCACATGTAAAGAATAGCTGTCTTCATGTTACCAAGGTAAACATGTATGAGCAAAATCACAATTTAATCTAGTTTAATTAAACAAGGATAAAATAAATTTACATTACATGCACTAAAAGGCATTCTTTAGTTAAACAATAATAAAATAAATCTTTCTCTATGTCTGTTGATGGATACAAGTGTTTACCCCATGGTAATGATGTAATCGAAGTTTTGAACAGTGCAGTTTTATCACATCCCTGCTAACTGCTTATTTGATTACTATTATCTTTTAGATAACTGCCTCATTGTGGGATTGTGCTGCTAGCCTGGAATGTGGGTCATTCTGCTGTATGGATTTTAAATTTTTTCTCACCTAGCTTGCACTTTATTTTATATTACAGCTGCTCTTTTGCTGTATGATAACACAATTTATTACTATGTTAGATGAAGCAATAATGAAGGAATAGGTATGGGTCGACAATTGTAAAATGACAATGGAACAGTAAAAAGCAATGTCACTTTGGAAACCAATATTACTTTGGGTTGGAACACGTTACACATAGACATGCCTGCTTGAGGGTTAACACCTGCTTTATCTCCATCGGCTGATGTATCTGCATTATATGGTGCTAGTAAAATACAGAGGAGCAGATATTGTAGCAGGTGAATACATTAGGACTATAAGAAAAGGAAGCCTATTTAGATATATATATAACAAAATTTGGGTGTGGAGTGTATGATTATTCTCAAGGGAGGAAAACTGAGTGCGTTTCTCCTAGATAATAGAAATGCTCTGAATATTCCAAAAATTTGAGAAACAAGATCTGTTTCTGCAGTTGTGTATCTGTTCAATCAGTTACCGAAACAAGAAGAACTGGAGGAGGTGAGAGATTCAACAGTATCAGACAGTTTAATTTGTGTTTCTGACTAAGATGTTTTCAATTCACTGCAAAAATTAGTCAGAAATTAACTGAAACCTATTTTAAAATTTTTATTTATTGAATAATATGTTCCCCCACTTTCTTTATATTTTTACAACAGTAAATCTTCAACAACTGCTTCCTAGTACTATTTCTGCATGAAGAGAATCATTCACTGCTTTCCTCTCTTCCTGTGTGAATGAAATAATGTGACACTCCTTTCATTCTAAAGATTCCCAACAAGTTCACACGTACTACACATAGTAACGAATTTTGCACCCCTACAAACACCAGCGCCCAGTGTAAAGAATATTTACCCATTTCAGTTTGTAAAAATAGCTCTTCTGAAGCATTTTGTGCACAGAATCAATGTACAGACTTTTTACCTGTCCTATATTGTAATAACAACCCTGCAGAATCAAAATCTGAAAAAAAATCTATATTTATAATCAGAATATTCAGCCAGTAGGAAGAAATTTTTTAAGTTAGAATATTTCTGCTTAACTGTTATTAATAATGTAGATCTGATTTGTCTCACTGAGCACTGGCTCAAGAATGAAGAGCTATTAATATCTAAATTACCAAATTTTACAGTTCACGATAGCTATAGCTGGTTATGTAAACAGGGTGATGGTTGTCTAACAGTTGTCAAAAATGTGGTTAATTTTTGTAAATTAAATAAAAGCAATCATCTTAATGACAAGAAAACTTTGAACATTGTGTGCTTGAACTTACTCATAATAAAGTAATCATTATTTATGTATACAGATAGCCTGATTGCAGTCTTTCAAAGTTTTTATAAATTCTAGAATGTGTCATGAATTAAATGTTAATTTTTCTACATTAAATTTACTCTTTGTAAGCAACCTTATGGCTACATTTAATATGGAAAACATTGTCTATAATACCACTAGAATAATTACTATCTCCAATAGCACCGTTGATGCAGTTTTTATTACTACTTCTTTAACTCCATTATTAAATGTTAAGAATGTACCAAACGGGTTGTCTGATGACCACAGGATCTTGATAAAATTAGAGTTGTCCTGTTGTATCACCTCTGGCAAGCCAAAAGCTACAAACAGGTGCGTATTCAATGATCCCAAAAATTTAGAATTGTTTAGGTTCATATTATGCCATGAATCCTGGATGATGTGTTCAATGAGGATGATATTAATAGGAAGGTAAAGATATTTCCTGACACTGTGGCTCATTATTTTAATATTGCCATTGCCCGTAAAAGGCTATTAAACTCCAGAAAAAATAAACTAGTTTATAAAGGGTGGATTACAAAGGTAATAACGACATCCTGTGGTACAAAAAGAAACAATATACAGTAAGGAAAGAAAGGAATGATCCCATTTTTATAAATCTATATTTTTTAAAAATACAAACAGATACTTCGACAAGTTATAAGTAAGTGTAAGAAAATCAAAAATAATAATTATATACACTGAAGTGTCAAAGAGACTGGTCTAGGCATGCGTACTCAAATACTGAGATATGTAAATGGGCAGAATATGGCACTGTGCTCGGCAGCCATATGTGTGCGAGTTGCATTTGTGTGTGTTTGCCATCTAATTCTGACAAAGGCCTTACTGACTGAAAGCTATTATTTGTGACAATCTTTTTGTTGTGCCTATGTGCAACTCAGTGTCTCTGCTATATGGTGAGTAGCACCTTTCCTTTTCACTATATTGTTACATTCCATCCTGGGTTTTCCATTGTTTGCTATAGCATAATTAAATTTACAAGTTTAATGGGATAGAGATTAGATTAGATTAATACTAGTTCAATGGATCATGAATACGATATTTCGTAATGATGTGGAACGAGTCAAATTTTCCAATACATGACATAATTAAGTTAATTTAACAACATAATTAAGTTAATTTAACAACATAATTAAGTTAATATAAAAACTTTTTTATTTTTTTAAATTTTTTTTGTTAGTATGCAACTGGTCCGAGTTGTGCTGCTATAATTTTGAGTTTAATTTTTAATTTTTAGTGTTGCTAACTTGCAGTTAACTAACTTTTTAACAGGGTATGTAGTCTGATGAACTGTGCTGCCCTCAATTATTAAGGTATCATCTCACATAAGCCAAACTGTTTTGTAGTGTTTTATAATGTACGATCTAAAATTTATATCACATATTGTAAATTGAATTTTCTTCTAAAAATTTAAGTTTGTCCACTATCCTTGTCTATCCTGTACATGTAGGATTTGATGGATCAGATAAATAGAAAACATCCACTCTCTCAAATACAGGCACCACTGACAATATGAACAGAAGCAGGTTTGGGTATAAGTTGGCAATGACAGTCCTTTGTGCAAGCTAGTGGCAAATATTATTTGTAGTGTCTGCTTCACAACGTTGAAGGCTGTGGACAAATTATTGTTGTGCATTGGTCGATTAATAAAAACAATAAAACACACAGTGAAAGAGGTAGTAATACACTTTAGTAAAGAAAGACGATGTACTACAGGAGACATACTGAAGACTGCTGACTCTTCTAACTACACCAACATGTCATTGTCTAGCTCTAAATGGCTGTAAAATATTTTATTACTACTTACATAAAAGAAAGTCACAAATTTCATGAAATTAATTCCAGTAAATTAGCACCTGACACTTGTTTTTTGTGGCAACAGATTTATTGCAAGAGTGTTATGAAATAACCAACAATCAGTGATATTCTTTTATTTTTCGTATTCTCTTTACAACACAGACAACATTTGATATTTTGCCAGCACATGATTAACATAAAAAGGTATTACTCAATCAAGAGTTCGGAGAATAACACAAAATTAAAATCATGAAAGCTAACATGAAAATTTACAATTTAACAAAAATGTGTACATATATGCATAATTCACTGGACTGTCACTAATCCAGCCATTCGAGGGACATAAGGGTGCCGGATTATAGAGGTTTGAAATTTATTTTATTCATTTCTTTTGTTTTTTATTTATTTTGAAAACATAGGGTATATAATGTAATGTACTTTATTAAACCGAAGGATACAATTTTAAAACATAGATGATGCACTTTATTAAATCAAAAATACATTAATTTTCAAGGAAAACTAAGTCCTTGAGTGAATACTGTACATAATTGTACACTTGTATCACTCACTATGAAACAAGTCCCTGATTTTTAACTGTCACAATAATGATACGCGACAGCGGCATGCTTTATCACACAACCGCTTTACAAGCATCACATCGGTACTGCATTTGTCTGGTTGTTGCATAATGTACTCCAGGAAGACCTTGGCAGCTTCAGCACCAGCAGTTTGAGAAATCTTTATGCTTTCTCCTCCTGTGTCCTCTTTTTCATCACTTTCACCATTACTTTCTTGCACACTTTTGATTATTTCTTCATCTGTTAAAGTTTGGTCCAGATCACAGTTTTCCTCATTCAGCCGCTTAGTAACATGTTCATCATCAATTTCTTCTCCTCCTGGAAGGTTGTGGAACATGTCAGTGTACAAAGTAATTGATAATTCCGAGTTGACTGGCTTATCACTGTCACTCACTACTGGATCCAACTTGGCATCAGTGGATGACCACAATTTTTCCAGCTCTTCATCGTGGTAGCACTCTCCACTTTATCCCATACTTCGGGTGTTTGGAAAACAACATCACATACATTAATTGCTTTCCATGCCTTCAGGATAGTCTTGATAGTCATTTTCACTTTCATTCTGCAAGGAGACGAGAAGTGAATGTCAATAATGACATTTAATTGATTCAAAAATTCCCTGGTCCATGGGCTGAATTAGGGCTGTCACGTTGGGTAGGAGAAAGAGTGCTCGTATACCACCGCCCTTTAGAGAAACATCTGAAGGATGACTGGGAGCATTGTCAATTATAAGGATAGCTTTCAGTGGAAGCTGTTTCTTCTTCAGCTTTTTTCTCACTGCTGGTACAAACATTTCATGAAACCACCGAGAGAATATTTGTCTGTCCATAAACGCTTTCTTCTGAGCCCAATACTGCAGTGGTAGAGTAATTATGTCAATGTGTTAAAAACAACGTGGATGTTGGGATTTTCCAATCACCATAAGCAGTAGTTTATGACTCCAATTTGCATTACAACATGCCATTAATGTTACGCACTGTTTCTGTTGCTTGTAACCACGAACTACCTTCTTGTTCTTGGCAGCTAATGTTTTTGAAGGAAGCATATTGTAAAAGATTCCTGTTTCATCAGCATTATACAAGGCATCAGCAGTTAAATCTCCTTTCTCTATTATCTTCTGTATCTTGCTTACAAGCTCATCAGCATCCTTATTGTTAGCTGAGCGACTTTCCCCAGTGACTGTCAGCTGCCGAATGCCATGTCGTTTTTTCCAGTTTTATATCCAACCTTCGCTTGCTGCAAACAAGTTACTACTCCCAAGTTGTTTGTGAAATGCAGGTATTTTTTCCTTTATAATCGGGTCACTGATTGGAATTCCTTTACTGCGTTGTTGTATGAACTATCTATAAACAGCTACATCCAGTTCTTCATTCTCACTCTTTCGCATAACCTTCCATTTTCCCAACTCACTATCTATTTGTGTTGAGTACTGTTGAATAACATCATCTTTCTTTTTGATGTCGTAATAGTTGCTTGTTGAACACTGAACTCAGCAGCAATGGCTTTCTGCGAAGAACTTTGATTTAACTTATCTAAAATCTCTGGTTTCTGCTCTAGGTCTAGTGTAACGTGTTTCCTTTCTGAAGACATGATTCCAAACTGTAAAGAAAGCTACAATTTCAAATACAATATATAAAGCATTGTTGTGCACGATAAGTCATTGTGCACAAGTTTTTGGATGTGCACTGGATTACTGAGAGGCCGGAATACTGAGGGCTGGATTAGTGAGAGTCTAGTATATCACAATATGCCACAGTATCTTAATATATTTCCTAGTTATTCAGTAATGGTGGTTTCATCATACAACTTCTTAAGAATGCCACTAAAATTGTTAGCTCTTTTCATATTAAAATCTGCTGTTAAAAAGCATATTTGATTTGTAGATTACAGTTAAGATTGGATCACAGAATGTGTAACTGATGAATCTCTTATCAAAAATTTGTGTGAACAAAGCATGTCGATAAGACATTAAAATTCAGCTCTAATAATTTAGGAAACAATTCTCAAAATTTGATTTAATATTTGTTCCACATTGTTTTCTTCTTTTGCTAATTAGGGGCAGAGGGGGGTTGATCAGCAGGTAAACTTTATTTGTCATCTTATCTGAATATGAAATAATCAGATAAAATGTGTCTTCATGAAATCTGAAAGCCACAAGCACCACATATTGGAGAGTTTTTGCTGCACCAAGGGATTGTGCATTATATGGTTTGTGGGGCAGTTATCAGCGCCTGTACAAATTCCCAACCTTTTCTCAGTCCAATCTCGTCACGTGCATGAATGATGATGAAATGATGAGGGCAACATAAACACCAACCTTAAATTTGTAATAAATTGAAATTTTGCGCCGTTATCCTGTAAGTTGGTAAGCCTGCTACAAACAGCATGCAGAATGGTCAGTAGGTGGCAGCATAGTGCAGATGCACACAAACTGTCGCTGTATCAGTATAAAGGTGGCCTCCCCACTTGCGACTTGCACCAGAGAATAACAGTGTTCTGTTATTTGGTTTTTGCGTAGTGCAGGTGTGAAACTTATTGAAATTCATTGATGAATGAGGGTTCAATACGGTGATGCATGTTTGTCACAGCAGCAAGTCTACGAATGGAGTAGGAAGTTCGCAAATGGTGTGACTTCAGTGGGAGATGCTCCTCGTCCAGCTCAGGCACAACAAATTGTGAATCCACAGAACATTGCAGCAGTTGAAGCCATAGTGAAGGAAAACCGCTGAGTGACACAATGACACTGCAGCATGTTTACAGATTAGTCATGCACATTGTGCATGATGTGCTCCAGTTTCACACAGTGTCTGCAAGATGGGTGCCACGGCAGCTGACTACTGAAATGAGAGAACGACCTGTTGATGCTTGTGAAGAACTTTTTCGGCACTTTGAACGAGAAGGTGATGGCTTCCTTGCAAGAATCGTTACTGGGGACGAAACCTGGGTTCACTTCCACCAACTGGAAACGAAGAAAGCAAGCAAGGAATGGGACCATTCCTCATCACCAACACCAAAGAAGTTTTGAACAGAACCATCAGCAGGAAAGGTTATGCTGACACACTTTTGGGATGAAAAAGGCATCATTTTGGAGCATTATATGTCTAGAGGGACCACTCTCACCAGCGCATAATACACACATCTCCTAAAAAATCATCTACGGCCTTCAATCAAATCAAAGCAACGTGGATTGCTGTCAGCAAGTGTCCTTTTGCAACATGACAATGCAAGGCCCCACACTGCTCGTACAACAGTTGCAACAATCACAGACCTGCATTTTGAGTGTCTTCCTCATCCACCATACTTACCAGACCTTGCCCCAAGTGATTCCCACGTGTTTGGACCACTCAAAGACACAATGGGAGGAAAGAAATTCCGTTCTGATGAAGAGGTACGCCACGTAGTGCACGAGTGGTTGCGCGACTACCAAAATAATTTTTTTCTAAAGGAATTTATACATTTTGTAAGGGCTGGAGGGCTTGCATTGAGCGTGGGGGAGATTATGTTGAAGAGTGATACAGCTTTGTGCCACCTATGCACAATAAATAATAATTAAAAAAATATTTAAGGTTTTTATTTAAGTGGCCAAAAGGAGGTACGCCATGGTTGAGTTGTTGGCTTCACCAGCCGCAGTTTCTTGTTGCTTTCATTCAACCATGAATCTAGATTTAAAACTGAGATGATAGCATCTTGAGCCACTGAATTTGTCCTATTTGCTTCCTTTCCTGTCACATCTACCAATTCACAGACCTTAATTCCCAGGTGCCCCAGGGCTCAAATGATACTCCTCAGTCTTTAAAGTAAAGAAGGGCAATCTGGACCTGTTTATATACTGGGCATTTGCCATGAAATTGGAATGAAGGATAATGTAGGTATTAGCTGTGTAGAATTTTCATAGTATGACTATGTCTCACTTGCTTCAGTGACCACTAGACTGAATACAAATCTACATCAAAGGCTATAAATTCCTCTGGTAAATGGATCTTTACAGACATGCTAAAGGAAAACCTCAGAAAAACCAAAGGAATCCTCTTGCCTAGACATATCTTTACATACTTCTAAATAGCTTGTGGTGCTCATTTAAAATTTCATAAATATAGAGTTAAAAACATATCCAGGAACAAAATCCCTCCCATAATTCATTAGGCCCAAAATTATCTTGGGTCTCATCAGTCACCAGGGTGTGTGCGCTCCAACCCTGGAATAAAGGTCTTATTTGTCCCACATCAGGAAACTACAGAATTAGTTCACTCCTTGCGAACTATCTATGGAATTTGTTTCTATAGTAGGATTAACCACAGTTTGGAATGTTAGTTCTTCTGAAATGGACAAGAACCTCTTACGACTGAGGCATGAAGAGGAGTTGCTGCCGGAAAGGAAGTGACAGCAGCAGCAGCAGCACTACAGCCATGTAAGGGACTAACTGTGCAAATACATGAAAGCCCACCGAATCCCCTGATGGTGAGTACTTTCGAAGTTTGTTATAGACTGAACCACACACAGTCCACACATAATTCAGCCAGCAATCACAACCTAGTTAATCACATTCAGAGATCTTGTCTTTAGATCCTCCTGATGTGGTAGCCACGATAGCTTGGAACAAAGCATGAGGTCCAAGAACATCACGATCTTTAAAGTTTTGAATGAGATGTTCCTCGTACTGAATACCACTGTCCTGTTAAAATCTCTCAGATGGAACTTCATCAACGATGTACGTAATAAGTGTTTGTACAGGCAGAACTACGTGAGTATCCACTGAAACCTATCTGAGACTGCCTGAGAATATTGTCAGGCTGTTACTGATGGATGGACAACAGCTGAACACAATGTATATTGGGAAGCAACTTCCTATTATCTAGAATTGAAGCAGTGTAACTGTTTACAATTCAATCCAAGATCTTTAAGCTTGATAAGGCGACACTACTGGGACATATGGGAAGAAGACAAGGGTTTAACAACCTTCGAATGACATGGACCTAAGAAAAAGATTACAAATTCAGACAGAATAAGAACAGCTTAGGAAACTGGCACTATTCTTTTCAGATGAACAATCCCACTATTTACCTCAAGCAACATGGGAAAATCAAATCTGGATGGGTGGAGGAGGCTTACACTCCCCCTTCATTCAGAATGGAAGTCCAGCCTGCTACCCACTCCAACATCTCACCCGATATACTAATAGGACACGTTAACCTCTTTCTTGACCTGAGAGCTGAAATTGCCCCTCCAGTGAGTTGAAAATTTAACTGTTTGTGCCGCATAAGGGGAAATGTGCATGGGCTGCCTGAGGGACATTTATTGTGTCGCTGAAGCAGCTTTCTCTCATAAAACTAGTTTATTACATATAAATAAAGGAAGTAGAGGCAGCTGGGTTTATAAGGTTTACATTATTGCTGATTTGGTTACACTTCATGTTTCAAGGTGTGCTTTGCAAGGAGCCATATTCAGGGCAATGCTCTCAAAGTACGCCATAAACGTGTTGACTGTAACTCAAGCTAATGGGCTTTCCATCATCAGGCCTTCTGTCTGGTTAAAATATTCTCCACCATACAAAAAAATATGGTGACCTCGGCGTATGCTTAAATAATCCACAACAGTGTCATCGAATAACTGAACATGCATGAATAATGGGGCTACATCAAAGCTGACCACCTCCTTGAAAATGTAGGCATTTAATTTTACTAATGAAGTCAATCATATTCTTGATATAGTGCATACAGTGACCAATGTGCAGAGTAATGAGGTTCACCAGATGTTTCACAAGTCTGAAAGTTAGTAATCCAGTGATGTTCACAATGGCACAAAGGGATGCGCCCTTCTCATGTATTTTTGAAAGGCCATAAAATGTAGCTGGTCAAGGTGTGTGAGGGAGGAGATATTTAATGATGGTCAGTATTGATGTGGTCTCATTATGCATTACAATCAAGGACTCTAAGATCTGCTCTCCCAGTTATTTGATGACACTGTTGTAGATTTATTTAAGCACACTCTGATGTGATAATATTTTTTGTACAGTTGAGACTATTTTAACCAGACAGACACACTGCAATGGGAAACTCATTAGCTCCAGTCACAGCCAACCTATTTATGGGGTACTATAAGGACATCATCCTGGACACAACTCCAGCAAAGCCTAGAGTACGCTGACAACACATTTGTTACCTGGTCTCACTGACAAGAAAAGCTGGACGAGTTCTTGGAACACATCAAAAATATCGATGTCTGCATTAAGTTCACGACAAAGGCGAAGGCAGATGGTGCCTTGACAACATCTAAAATGGTTACCTATCATACAACATACAATGATCATTTAAATCATTGTCCGATAGCACAATGCTTACAAAATTAATAAACAGGTGCACAGGATGGATCTCTCTCGCACGCTTAGTCGTAATTAAGCGATGGTAATGAAGTCATTTTGAGTGTTCCTCGAAGTATAAGGTTTCGCCGAACCAAGGTAAGCAAGTAAAAAGTATTCTTTTTAAAAACACCCTATAATTACCACACTTTCGTCTCATGTATGTGAATACTTTTTATGCAGTACAAATCCCATTTCTCCTCTCTACATCTACATCAACATCTACACTCTGCAAACCACCATGAGCTGCATGGCAGTAAGTATATCTCACTGAACTAGTTATTAGGGTTCCTTCCCGTTCCATTCATGTACTAAGAGCGGGAAGAATGATTGATTGAACACATATGTGCAAGCAGTAGTTAGTCTAATCTTATCTTCATGATTCCTATGTGAGCAATACGTAGGGGGTAGTAGTATATTCCTGAATTAATCATTTGGAGCTGGTCCTTGAAACTTTGTTAATACTTTCTCAGGATAGTTTACATCTATATTAAAGAGTCCTGCAGTTCAATTCCTCCAGTATCTCTGTGACACTCTCCCAAAGGTCAAACAAACCTGTGACTCTTTGTGCTGCCCTTCTCTATATACATTCAATATCCCCTGTTAGTCCTATTTGGTACAGATCCCACATACTTAGCAGTATTCTAGAACTGGTTGCATTAGTGATTTGTACACAATCTCCTGTGTAGACTTACTGCACTTCCCCAGTATTCTACCAACAAACCGAAGTCTACCACCTGCTTTACTCACAACTGAGTGTATGTGATCATTCCATTTCATATCCCTACAAAGTGTTACACCCAGGTATTTGTATGAGTTGGCAGATGCCATATTATAGTCATAGGATACTACATGTTTTTTGTTTGTTTTATGTAGTGCACAGTTTTACTTTTCTGAATACTTAAAAAAGTTACCAATCTCTACATCAAACTTGAAATCTTATCAAGATCTGACTGAATATTTATGCAGATTCTTTCAGACAGTACTTCGCTATACATAACTGCATCATCTGCAAAAATCCTGATTTAATATTAATATTGTCTGCAAGGTCATTAATATACAACATGAACAGTGAGAGGCCCAACACACTTCCCTGGGGCACACCAAAACTTACATCTACGTCTGACAATGCCTCTCAACCAAGATAACCTGTTGCGTCCTCCCTACCAAAAAGTCCTCAAACCAGACACAAATTTCACTTGATACCCCACCATATGATTGTACATTTGACAATAAGCGTAGGTGTGGTATTGAGTCAAATGACTTTCAGACATCAAGAAATACAGCCTCTACCTGATTGCCTTGATCCAAAGCTTTCAGTATGTCATGTGAAAAGTGCAAGTAGGGTTTCACATGATCAATGTTTTCGAAACCCATGCTGGTTGCCATTGAGTAGGTCATTCTGTTCAAGATACCTCATTATGTTTTAACTCAGAATATGTTTCCAAAATTCTACAACAAATCGATGTCAAGGATACTGGAAAGTAATTTTGAGGATCACTTTCACTACCCTTCTTGCAGACAGGTGTGAACTGTGCCTTTTTTCAAGAATTGGGCACAGCTTTTTGTTCATGGGATCTACAAGAGATTATAGTAAGAAGAGGTGCTAACTCAGCCACAAATTCAGTACAGTATCTGACGGGATTCCATCAGGCCCTGGAGCTTTGTTCAATTTTAATGATTTCAGCTGTTTCTCAACAACACCGACACTAATACTTATTTCAGTCATCTTTTCAGTGGAACAAGGATTAAATTGGGGCTAATCTCCTGGATTTTCCTTTGTAAGGAAATATTTGATAACAGAGTTAAGCATTTCAGCTTTTGTTTTGCTACCCTCAATTTCAGTTCCTGTCTCATTAGCTTGGGACTGGACACTAACTTTGGTGCCATTAGCAGTCTTTGCATATTACCAGAATTTCTCTGGGTTTTGTGGAAGTTCACTTGACAATATTCTGTTATGGTAGTCATTAAGGCATCATGCATTGCTCTCTTGGCAGCCAAACGTGTTTCTTTCAGCATCTCTCTATAGATGACCCTATGCTTTGTTTTACATCTATTATGCAGTGATCTGTTTCCTTAGAAGTTTCTTGACCGTGACTTTATACCATGGAGTTTCCCTCCCATTATAAACTGTTCTACTGGGTATGTATCTACCCAGTGCATGGTTAACTCTTCTTTTAAACATGAGCCAGAGTTTCTCTACATGCTCCTACCCCGTGTTGAAAGTTTCAAGTTCCTCATTGAGACATGACAACTGATTTTTTATCCACTTTACTGAACATATATATTTTTCTGCTTGTTTTAGTTATCCTTTGTACTTTTATAATCACTGTTACCATAAACGCGTCATGGTCACTGATATCACTTTTGAAGTAGACATCCTCAAAGAGGTCAGGTCTATCTGTTGCCTTTAGATCCAACACATTTCCATCACATGTGGGGTTCTGAGCTAACTGTTATAGGTAATTTTTCAGGGAAGGCCTTTGGTAAAATTTCAATGGATGTCTTATCACATCTACCACTAACAAAATTATAATTTTCCCAACTGACTGACAGATGATTGCAGAAATTATTTACAAGCAAACTGAGGTTTTATCTTAAGCTTTCAGTACATCAGGAGCTGAGTATGGTGGATGATAGAAGGATGCGTTTACCATTTTATGCCCACCCCTGATACTTAGTCTTGCCCAAACAATCTCACATGCAGCTTCAGTTTCTATCTCAGTGGATCTGAGTTTCTTGTTTACTGTGGAAATATATCATCTCCATTTCCCCATTAGCCTATCCTTTTGATATACATTTAAATGTTCCCCAACAATCTCAGTGCTATAAATTTAAAGTTTCAACCAGCTTTCTGTACCTAGTATTATGTGAGCTTCACTGTCTTTCAGGAGCACTTTGAACTCTGACACTTTGCTGCAAATACTTCACAGTTACCCATTAGGATTTTAATACTCTCATCTGTGAGCTGCATTTCTTATTTATGGGTTTGCTACAGTTATTGCTATCTGTACTGGATGGAGTGTTCCTAATCTAAAAAATCCTTGCGTGCAGCCCACAAACAGTCAGCTATATGAGTAGCAGTCTCTGATGTGTAGTGCACACCTGACCTATTTAAGGGGATCCTACAGTTCTCAACCCTGTGGCGCAAGTCCTGGAACTCGCAGCCTAGCTTCTCACAGAACTTTCAAAGTATCTGGTTCAGCCCTTCCACTTGATGCAGAACCAAAGGGCCACAATCAGGTCTGGGGACAATGCTGCAAATTGTGAGTGCTGTTGAAGCTCTGTGCACAAGGCTTGTCTTCTCAACCTCCTTTGCCAGTTGCTGGAATGAACCAAGAATGACCTCAGAGCCCAGACGAGAGGCATGATTTGTTCTAAAGAGTGCCACAATCTGCAGTTGTTTTGACCCCAAGTGAACGCACTCTGAATGCACCTGGTGTCCTTTCTTGTCCCTTGTTGTCATTTCCCTAGGGGGTACCATCATTTGCTGTACGTTTGAACTGCCTACAATTGATAGACTCCTACCCTTTTGCGTTCGATTCCTCCTGACACTGGACAAAACAGGTTTCCCCAAAACAGGTGAAGTGAGTCCTGCTGGCTCAGTTTCAGTTTCAGTTTAAGATAGCACTTCAAGGTTGTTGGTTAGTGGAATTGGTACAATATCCTGGGTCCTTGTGATCCCTGTCCATCCTGTACAGAATGCCTACATCTAACATTGACACATCACTTGCATTCAAGTGGATGAATAATGACAGATGCTGTACTTTCAGCAGGAGAGACAGGATCAACGGGGGAGGACAGAACAGGTAACAGAGGTACATGATTCTTGGGACTTCTCCAACATTCTGATTTGCAGCAACTGCCAATCGCTTGACAAAAGTCAAGAGCTATTTCCAGCTGCTTATGAACACCAACCAATTCATACCATGTTTGAGAACAGTAGCCACAGTAGAGCTGATTTTGGCTGGTGCAATGTAATACAAGGCAGTGAACAATCATATGTTTTGTATAGTGAAGACTATTTTAACCATACACACTAAGATGGGAAGTCCTGTAGCTCCAGTCACAGCCAAACTACACAAGGAGTACTTTGGGGACATCATCCTGGAAATGACTCCTGCAAAGCTTAGGTTACATTGATGACACGTTTGTTACCTGATCTCACTGACAAGAAAAGCTGGAATCTTGTAATACATCAAAAGTATCAATGTCTGCATCATGTTCATGACAGGGTAAAGGCAGATGGTTCCTTGCCATTCTCTGACATCTTTGCACGCCAAACTCAAATACATGGACCAGTATCTTCATGCTACCAAGTACTACCACACAGCACAGAAACATTCTGTTCTGAGGGTTTGGTGCACTGAACGAAAGCCATTCCAGGTGCAGAAAAACTACCAAAAGAATTCTGCCACTTAAGGAAGTTTTTCAAAGAAAGTGACAACAACCAACAAATTTCACAAGTTATTTCATCAAAGATTCCAAGTGGAAGGCCCCTTGAAGAGAACATAAGGAAGTTTGCATTTTTGCCATTCTGTGGTTCAGTAACACAAAAGATTAGCTAGTTCCTAAAAGAGGCATAAAATCAATTCAATCTTTGGGTTGTAACAATACAAGTATCATTAGAACCACAAACAGTGAACTTCCAAACATATATTTTTTTCCCTTAATAACACTTTATTGTAATAGCTGGAAACAATTAAGCACTTGTCTGCTCTCATGAGTAAAGAGACATGCACAGAGCATGCCTAACTATATGCATGTGCCATCTAGTGAGTGTAACGAGAATTAATGCTGTGAAGTGATGGTAACATGCTGCAGCCTCATGGCTAAAATTACAACTAATGATGCTGTAGACGTTCATAAGCTATATTTTTTAAATATGCAGTTGTATATTGTTTGATTTATTCTGTTAAATGGATTATTTTATTTAGAATATTGTAAAGCTATGTATTTCTCATTGTACGGAGGTATGGATTTAGTGTTAAAGAATATTCTGCAGGAGATTGTGAATATATTGGTGCAGCTATATCCCGTCTTTTTCAGTAACTGTAGTTCCAGAATAATCCAATACAGAGAGCTCTAAGACGACATGGGCTCAGATTTATTACAAAATGTATGCCAGATATGTTGTGGAGTCATGGGCTCTGCCAAATTCTAGATAGCTGTTACTGGCTATTAGTACAAAGGAGAAAGCAGTATTATTCAGACCCACAAAAGTGTGTGCAGTGAAGTGCATTTTATAATACATAAATTTTATAAAACGTAAATTATGGACTGGCTAGATCCTCTTGTAAATGTTATGTGTTGCTGATGCTGAACTTGAGAAGACTGCACTGCAAGGTAATGTGAAACTTTTATTGTTCTTGTTAAAAGCACTATGGTGGATTGTACATCATGAGAATTCTCAATTAGGGTACATGTGATGTAATAATACTGTTTATTCAAAGCCAGGCTCGAGGGATCGTTCAAATAGAAAGCGTAATTTCTTATCAGACGATGAGATGTGATCTAAATAATTTCAGTTTTGGTATCAAACAAATGTTCATAACTGTACAGTTATGAAGTCTGCCATGACAGTAAGCTAAGCATCTTCTATGCTTTGCAGGCTAGTTAATATAATATTTCGATGATCAGTGTCTATAAAGTGTCTTACATTCAAAGAAGTTATTTGTGTATGAGTGTGTGTAGATATGGTTGTCAGGCAATGATGCACATAAGGTGTTTTCATGTTAGTTAACTATTTCCTGTCGTCGTCACCTCAAAGGCAGTTCGTATAAAGATAGTCAGGTTTCCTCTACTTTCGATTTGCAGCGAATATTTATATATGTTCAATTTATCCTGTGGCAATGTGCAAGTGCTGTCTAATAGAAAATGATCAGTAGTTTTACTGCTGAAGAGCTACTGTACAAGATTATTTCCAATTTTTTCAAGCCCAATTGCCAAAAATGGTCATAAGAGAATTAACATCCTTAATTAGCACATAAACTTAAAACAGATGGGGATGCCCAGCAAAAATTTGACAACACCTGGGATCTGTGATCTCAGAACACCAGGAATATCCAGAATATTGTGTGGGGGTGGATGGCTGTATGTTGGACATACTCACTGCACTATTGAAGGGCATACAAAACATCAAAGGTGTTACTACCTAAGGTGCCCTGAAAAATAATGGTCAGCAGAACATGCTCTGAAAAATGGACATCGAACTGCACATTACAAAACATCTATTATAACATGGACAAAATGGTTTCTCTGATAACATCACAAAGGAAGCCGTAGAGATCAAAATTTCTGAAAACACCTTCAGTCAAGACAGAGGTCTGCTGTTAAACATAGGTTGGGAGCTGGCCTTTGGAAGACTGAATCAGGTGCACGGTTTTGCATCCAAAACATTATCTAGTATGGTGCTAGTCAGGACACCAGTGATATCAAAGACTGTGCTGTTCCTATAAAGGATGGTAGCAGCAACCACACAAGTCACTACTTGACAATGGTTGAGAAGTATTCAGTCGAAAGCCTGTGGATTTTAAACTACTTGACTTGGCTGGATACTCAAGAGAATTTTATCAGTACATGTCACTGCAAAATCATGCATTCATATAAAGTCATTTGTTTGACTCTCAATCAGACTTGTCACCAGTAATACTTGTGGTTGGTAGAAATGCAGATTTTGATTCTCCGCACAGTCGGTAGTGTGTGTTAGTGAGTTGTTGTTCATATCTGCTCTCTATGAAGTGCTCCGTCAGCATCTCTCAACCTCCCCTGGTTCTTGGAAGAACCACCTTTTGTAGCAGGCATGTTGTAACCATATACAGCATGTGCCCTTTACATTCAACTGCTTGCACTTTGTTGTTACACGGGAGAGGCGAGTTTTTTGTACCATTTTTATGAAGATGGCAGTGTCACCTCGAGTCAGCTCTCCAGTAAGGTTGTCCTTTTAACTGATGATTTAATCCATTAGAATACTCCATTTATATTTGTTTTGGAGATGCCTCCCCATCAAACACTGTAATAACTTAATATGCAATAACATATCATTTTCATAATATTTGTGTCATTTAGGTAGCTGAGTCTATGCAGTACATACAGGTTTGAGTGACTTTACCCACCGCCAACGGCCTTGCCGCAGTGGTAACACCGGTTCCCGTCGGCTCACCAAAGTTATGCACTGGCGGGCTGGGCTTGCACTTGGATGGGTGACCATCCGGTCTGCAGAGCGCGGTTGGCAAGCGGGGTGCACTCAGCCTTTGGGAGTGAAACTGAGGAGCTACTTGATCGAGAAGTAGTGGCTCTGGTCCCTGAAACTGACATACGGCTGGGAGAGCGGTGTGCTGACCACATGCCCCTCCGTATTCGCATCCAGTGAGGGCTGAGGATGACACGGTGGCCAGTCGGTACCTTTGGGCCTTCATGGCCTGTATGGGAGGATTTTTTTCTTTTTTGAATTTTCCCACCTATATATTCAATGAGTTTATTCTTACTCATATTTTCACTAATTATTATTCCAAGGAATTTAGTGTAGTTGGAGATTTATGCTACGCACTCATCTATGCAACCTTCACAGTAAAGAATTTTTAGTTTGAAATCGAGACAATTTTTGTAATGTTGTTACACAAATATAATTAAGTAACTCTTAAAATAGTATTATTTACTTTTAAGTCTTATTTTATTTCTAGATTTTAAGTGTCTTTACCTATGACCAGTAGAGTTTTGCCACCTACATACCTAACTGTTTTGACTTAATTAATGCTGTTTGTGATGTGCTTTTTCTATAAAATGAAAAGCAATGGACCAACAATTGTTCCTCGTGACACGAAGAAGTTGTAGAGTCCTCACTTCGGATCTTACTTTCTTCCCTGTAGTTGTAGTGATTTCTGTATTAATGTTCTACAAGTTCTAAGTTTTAGGCTTGTGTGTGTGTGTGTGTGCGCGCGCGAGTGTATACCCATCCTTTTTTCCCCATAAGGTAAGTCTTTCCGCTCCCGGAATTGGAATGACTCCTTACCCTCTCCCTTAAAACCCACATCCTTTCGCCTTTCCGTCTCCTTCCCTCTTTCCTGATGAGGCAACAGTTTGTTGCGAAAGCTTGAATTTTGTGTGTATGTTTGTGTTTGTTTGTGTGTCTATCGAGCTGCCAGCACTTTCGTTTGGTAAGTCACATCATCTTTGTTTTTAGATATAAAGTAAATAAAGAAATATATGAAGTGATCTAGATGGTTTTATTCACAAAAAATGTTGATGAGTTTGATAACTGTATGTTATTTTTCTTTTGTAGACTTTTGGATGGAGAAGCAAAGGTACACAGTCCGAAATTGAGAAACAAGATGCAGTGGTAAGACACTGTCTGGCCATCCATAATTAGGTTTTCCATGCTATCCCTAAATCAGGCTCATGCAACATTGCCTCATGGGGCACAGGCAACCACAAGTGCCACCGGAGCTCAACCATGGGCAGGTGCAAGTTCACCAAGCAGCCATGTTGCACACTTGCTATGCATGTGTGAGCCACTTGGCCACTACTACCAATGCTGCTCAGCCAGGACAGAACAACTGCCTAAGTTACAGCCTGGCTCCTTACATGTCAGCTGTTTGCTCAGCCCTTCCCATTTGTACCATGGACACCTCGCTACTCAGTTCAGGATGGCTCCTTTGAAAAGGCGAGGCTAACTTACTTCCCCACACTTTCCCAATCTGATCTTGTGCCCAATCTCTAATACTTTCATTGTTGACAGGATGTTAAATTTCAATTTTCTTCTATTTTCTCAATCAGGTGCAGGGACTGCACACATTGTTACAGAAAGTCACACCAGAAGGCTTCTTGATAACTTCCTCTAAGAAAAAGACTATAATAAAAATTAAGGCAATTACATTTCTTTACAATAAGGCCAAGTCAAACAATAGAAACTCCAAGTTGGAATATCAACAATATAAGGGACAGATGTATTTCTACTCACAATAAAGTTGACATGCTGAGTTGCAGACACACACAATGAAAAGACACTTAACATTAACTTTTGGCCAAAACCTTTCAAAACCACACACACACACACACACACACACACACACACACACACACACACACACACACACACACACACTAATCCACACAAGCAAATAGTGTGCGTGTGTCCTTTATAGTGAAGGCTTTGGCTGAAAGCTGATGTGCAAGTGTCATCTTTACGGTGAGTGGCAATCTTTCTTTTTTCCTTATATTGTTGATTTTTCTTTATAATAAGTATACAAATTTTCATATGATTTCTTTACAGCAAAACTGACATAAAGAGACTAACAACGAAATATCATGAATATGACCTCCTGCAAGGTATCAGACCCAGCAATAACTCTCACACAAAAATTTGGGCCACAATTCTGAAAGTACGCATTTATGACATCCTGAAAGTGTAGGTTTTAAACTTTCATGCACAACAGTTGTTTGTCAATTGCTCTGCCCCACTACACCTGCCTAACACCTGAGCACAAATTACTACAGAAAGGAGTGAGTTCATTGTGTGAAAGTGTACCATTTCTGAGCTGTAGCTGGTGCCAGAGATACATTTCCTTTGAACATACACTCCTGGAAATGGAAAAAAGAACACATTGACACCGGTGTGTGAGACCCACCATACTTGCTCCGGACACTGCGAGAGGGCTGTACAAGCAATGATCACACGCACGGCACAGCGGACACACCAGGAACCGCGGTGTTGGCCGTCCAATGGCGCTAGCTGCGCAGCATTTGTGCACCGCCGCCGTCAGTGTCAGCCAGTTTGCCGTGGCATACGGAGCTCCATCGCAGTCTTTAACACTGGTAGCATGCCGCGACAGCGTGGACGTGAACCGTATGTGCAGTTGACGAACTTTGAGCGAGGGCGTATAGTGGGCATGCGGGAGGCCGGGTGGACGTACCGCCGAATTGCTCAACACGAGGGGCGTGAGGTCTCCACAGTACATCGATGTTGTCGCCAGTGGTCGGCGGAAGGTGCACGTGCCCGTCGACCTGGGACCGGACCGCAGCGACGCACGGATGCACGCCAAGACCGTAGGATCCTACACAGTGCCGTAGGGGACCGCACCACCACTTCCCAGCAAATTAGGGACACTGTTGCTCCTGGGGTATCGGCGAGGACCATTCGCAACCGTCTCCATGAAGCTGGGCTACGGTCCCGCACACCGTTAGGCCGTCTTCCGCTCTGCTCACGCCCCAACATCGTGCAGCCCGCCTCCAGTGGTGTCGCGACAGGTGTGAATGGAGGGACGAATGGAGACGTGTCGTCTTCAGTGATGAGAGTCGCTTCTGCCTTGGTGCCAATGATGGTCGTATGCGTGTTTGGCGCCGTGCAGGTGAGCGCCACAATCAGGACTGCATACGACCGAGGCACACAGGGCCAACACCCGGCATCATGGTGTGGGGGGCGATCTCCTACACTGGCCGTACACCACTGGTGATCGTCGAGGGGACACTGAATAGTGCACGGTACATCCAAACCGTCATCGAACCCATCGTTCTACCATTCCTAGACCGGCAAGGGAACTTGCTGTTCCAACAGGACAATGCACGTCCGCATGTATCCCGTGCCACCCAACGTGCTCTAGAAGGTGTAAGTCAACTACCCTGGCCAGCAAGATCTCTGGATCTGTCCCCCATTGAGCATGTTTGGGACTGGATGAAGCGTCGTCTCACGCGATCTGCACGTCCAGCACGAACGCTGGTCCAACTGAGGCGCCAGGTGGAAATGGCATGGCAAGCCGTTCCACAGGACTACATCCAGCATCTCTACGATCGTCTCCATGGGAGAATAGCGGCCTGCATTGCTGCGAAAGGTGGATATACACTGTACTAGTGCCGACATTGTGCATGCTCTGTGTCTATGTGCCTGTGGGTCTGTCAGTGTGATCATGTGATGTATCTGACCCCAGGAATGTGTCAATAAAGTTTCCCCTTCCTAGGACAATGAATTCACGGTGTTCTTATTTCAATTTCCAGGAGTGTATTTATGCTGCAGTTCACAAATGCAGTGTTAATTAATTAGTACATAATTAAACAGGTAGGGTACCATTATTTAATTATTTAAAAAGTGTTTCACATTATTTTCTTTGGATTCTGAAACTGGCACTGTTAAAATGAAGTACATTTGCAGAAGATGCTCTATTCTTCAACGTGATTGGATGATTAAAATGTAAATCTAAAATCATTAACTTCATTTCATAACAATTATTCAGCTGCTTTGATTTATTTGTTTTGATTTTGAGGTGTATATATACCTTCAGAATACCAATACAAGAAAAACTTTAAAATAATATTGAATGTATATGCACGTGAGGTTAACATACTACAGACTCATATTACTTACTATTTTTTTCACAATGTTCTTGAACATTATTTCAAAATACGTTCGGCAGACATGTTCCCCTCCCTCCCAATCTTCCCTCACTTGCAGCAGCCCATGAATATATATGCTATGGTTGTCACTCACTGCACAGTACTTTGCATTCTGGCATTATTAGGCTGCAGTGTCCATGAAAATTTAAAACCTGCACTTTCAATGATCATAATTGAGTACTATCAGCATTACGGCCCAAATTTTCAAGTGCAATTGGTTGCTGGGGCTAATAAGATAATACAGATATATTAGTATCCAGAATTCATCATGAGGGAAACCCAACAGAAATTAATTCAAATAATTTACAGGTTTATACATACCTACACACTCCAGAGGCACACAAAATGGGTTGAGTTTCTCTCATCATTTCAAAAAATCATTAACAACTCACCACACCTGGTTTTACACCTAATGAATTGATGTTCAAAAGGAGAGAAGTCGACAAGTGGGAAAAACCACTGCTCAAGATACCCATGCGAGACATTTCACTTAAAGAAAAAGTGAGTGAGACTTTGATTAGTATGGAAGAAAAGTCTGAACAGAGGAAAAGTTGTTCAACAAAAGATTAGGGTGCACTGTACAATTTCAAGTAGAACAAGAGGTATTACTACGAAAGATAGGAAGCTCAATTGTAAATGGCAGATTTGTACACTGGGCCATACGTAGTTCCTAAAACCCCACATACAGGTGCATACAGATAAGACTACTCTAATAGGAGAAAGGACAAGGGACATTGTCCACTCAAGGATCTTAAGAGAATTTGTGTACTAAAAGGAGTGAACAGATGCCAAACCTGTACATAAACAAGTGAAATACATCAATAATGTATATGACAACTGTTTGCTTAGTTAGAAGAGAAATTTTTCATTTTATTTATTTATATGTTTTTAAGTGGAAGCAAAATAAATCATAGTAATTTAAGATTCTGTCTAATGTCAAAAGGCTATATTATAAAGCCAGAAATACAATGTGATAATGCACTTGAGATTAAACAGGTTGTGACGAAGAAAGCTGGGATATTTTTACTTCCCCTCTTGTTTAGCCATTTGCCTACTTGAATTCATTTTTCAATTTTTACTGATTACCATTAACATATGTGAATATAATCTTCATTTTCATGTAAGAGAAAGGTTGGCCCTCAGTTTTAAAAAGAATATAACACCAGATCTAATTTTGTGCTTAGTTTTATGTATGTAATTGATTTTCCAATTTGTTTTTACTATTACTAGTTAGCATCTATCATTATAGGGCAAAATCAGTAATTGTTTCGTAACTTACATTCTATTTTTGATATATAAACAAATATACATTCTGTACTAATTATAAACATTTAGCTCTATTTGAAAATATGTTAGCAAAGCCAGCCCTTAAGTAATCCCAAAGTAATTAACAGTTTTGACAAAAGTACTGCTTGCGTAACTATATTTGTTAATTTCATGATTTAAAAAAATAATTTGGCCTAACTCTTGCAGTAGAAGGAACGGTTAAAAAGAATCAATTTTTTAGTGTATTCAGTTAATTTAATGAGTTAAGTTTTAATTGCAATTTCTGTAAATTAAACTTCAAAGAATGTGTAGTTTCAGCACCTATTATTGTGATGATATATAAGGGCCCAAAATTTGGTCACGAGACAGTCAGTCCACGGCCGAGTTTCAAACAAGGAGCCTGTGTTGGTTGAAACGACAGCAGTGCATCAACTTAACAGTGAAATAACTGTTACACCACTAGGCCGTGTGTTAAAGCAATGACAGTGTCTGCTCCATATGTACCGGATTATTCCGAAAGAACTGTGAATTATGTGGTTATGTTTTTACTGCACACTGATGTTCAACAGTAAACTATTGTAGCAGTATGTCGATGTTCGCCAGAAAACTATTAATGAGGCTTATGGGAAGTTACAACAATAGTGCACTGGCTATATATAACTGTGTATTACTGGGGGGTTGTGAAAAGTGAAAGTAAAAGACTGTGAAACACAACTGTGCACCTGTCTGCTAAATCATTTACAGTAGACAGTATTGCACGTCCACTGCCTATTTTTTCAGACAGTCCGTTGACACCGAGGACAACAAACATAGAAACAAAGGAGGTAAACTGCTACATATGGTGCCCCGGGTGAGGACTATTGTATGAGGGCACAATAAACTAGAACTCAAGACATTTGACAGTGAAATGTGAACTTGGCCGGCCGGTTTGGCCGAACGGTTCTAGGAGTTTCAGTCGGGAACCGCAAGACCGCTACGGTCGCCGGTTCGAATCCTGCCTTGGGCATGGATGTGTGTGATGTCCACAGGTTAGTTAGGTTTAAGTAGTTCTAATTCCTAGGGGACTGATGACCTCAGATGTTAAGTCCCATAGCGCTCCGACCCATTTTTGAAGTGTGAACTTGAGCGGTTTACAGTTTTAAATGGAAGAGATGCTACAGCCAATCAGCACTGGCATTTCATGGCCACAGTAGGACAGCAGCCAATCAGCGAGCAGGTCTATGCAAGCAGCCATTGAATACAGGAACAGCCAAGAAGCACAGCTGTTCGATACAAACAAGACGCCTTGCCGAGAGAATAACAACTTGCTGTAGATCCAGATGACAACAGTAACAGCAGCAGAAGAAGAAGAGTGAATGAGAATAAGGTAATTTCATAGCAAAAGCTGTTTCGTATTAAGAGATACATAATGAGTAACTTTAACGGACAAGACAGTGTGACTGAGGACAAAGCTGTAGAGGTTAAGTTGTTAAATGAATAGAAGGACCTAAGTGTGACTGTTTCCGTAGATGATAATAGTTATAAATCAGACATGAATGTAACTTTGAAGGATGGGGTCGAAAGTCCTATTGTAAAGAGCAAAATGGACAAAAACAGTACTGAAGCAGATGAAGTCATTAAGGTTACGGAGAAGGAACCTAGTAGCGAAAGACAGCTAGGGCAACAGTTTATAGCAGATGGAAACATGGAAACAATTTTAATGCATATTACGAGTAAGTGTAGGGTGGAAAAGAAAACTGATAGCATTAGAACTGATATGGTTAGTTTAAAAGAAATTAAAAAGGAGATGCAGGTACTCAGCTCTAATCTTTCAAAATTAAATAACAGGATTGACGCAATAGCTAAAGACTGTGATGAAAAGATAAAGTCGAGCAGAATACTGACAAGAAATTAACATTAATGAGTAGTAAATGTGTAGAAGAGAGAAAAAAACTTTGTGATGATTATAGGAGGAAGGTGGAGGCTTCTGAAAAACAGTAAGTCAAAGCTGCCAGGAAATTCTGTGCTGGAAACAGGGTTGAACTTGAGAACCAAACTGATCAGATTAAAAATGATTTTGAAACAGAGGTAGAAACCAAGTGTGCAGTAGTGGTAGAGTAAAAACTGGTAAAAGTAAATAAAAATGTAGATTCAAAATTTGCTGAAACAGAGAAAAAGACGGATGAGGTAAAAAATCTAAAGCATAAAGTATGCAGTGTCCCAAAAAGTCCTTCATTTGTTAGTTGTAAGAAATTTAATAATTTTGAACCATATAGGGAAGTACATCCACTGGATTTTATTAGGGAATTTAATGATTTGCCTGAAACATGGAATGACAAAGATAAAATGTCATTTGTGAGAGGTTTTTTGAAAGGGGATGCTTATGGATGGGCAGTTCAGGTAGCTGATAGTTGTACTTTGTGGCAAAGCTTTGAGAGAGCATTTTTAGATCAATATTGGTCCAAAGAGAAGCAGCACAGAATTTTGAGTGAATTTTGAGGAGGAGAGAGATTTGACTCTAGGAAGGGTAAGTGAAAGGTTTCTGTCAGCTTTGGATAAACAAACTGAAATATTTGGACAAAGAGCTAGGTAGTGAATCAGTAATTATTAGTATAGAAACTAAGTTGCCTCAGAAAGTTAGAGAATTGCTTGTACCAGCTCCTAGGAGTAATGTTAGTGATTTCTTGAATTATGTTGATAAAGTGGAGACGGTGAATCCCTCACTGGAAGATCGTAGGAGGAATTTTGATGACAATACTCAATCAGGTTGAGAATTTCAGGTAAATAGGATGAACAGAATTAATTACAGTACAAATTCAAAGAATGGTTGAGGGGAGGACAGCCAGAATGGGCATGGAAATGGTAGGAGAAATTCAAGTAAAATAAATGGAGGAGATGACTTTAATTCTCAATCAAAATGTTTAAACTAGATAATGCTCCAGTTTTGGCTCGCACTAGAGCATGTAGAGATGAAGGGCCAATTGTATACAAATGTGCAGTAATCACAGGTAAGGGTAATGTAAATGATAGTAGTAAGACTAGTGTAATTTCTAATTCTAGTGAGATGTTGAATGATGATGTGGGTAGCAATGTTTATCTCATAAAAGGAGAGGAGGGACTTACTATAATAAAATCAGGTGATGAAACAGTGTGTGTTGCTGTTGCTCAGGATGTCCAAAGTGTCAAAATCGGTGTTAAATTTTTAAGGCAACATAAGGAATTCAGGTGTTTTGCTTTATGGTCTAATACTGGAGACAAGGATCAACTAATCAGCCAAATATTTGAAGACAGTGGAAGTGACAGCAGGTCTGATTTTAGTGATTATGGCAGTGAGGAAACCAGTAGTGATGATGAAGAGAGATTTGAATTTATAATTGATAATGATGGCCATGTGGTAAGTAAAGAAAGAATCAAGGAGAATAATAGTAGGCCCAACGAAGAGTTAAGAGTTTGAGAATAGTAATGAGGAAGAGGACCATGCTATCTGTCATTTGACTGTGTCTGATAATCATTTTGATCAGCAGGATGATAGTTTTTTCCAGGGAAAGGATTAATGAGGATTTGTTGTATGAAGAGCATATGGCACATACAAAGAAAGTGTGGCACCCTGTAATAACATCAAGGGTATAATAGATGCATGTTAACTGTTTATTAGACAGTGGTAGTGATTTGAATGGCATGCCACAAGCATTTTTTGAATCTATTAAGAACACAAAGGGTTCATTAGTGATGCATGTTTCTGGAATAAAAATTATTGGTGCTACTGGTAAGCTGTTAAAGAGTGTGAAACAAGAGATACTATTAACTGTGAAACTGGCAGGACAGTTGTTGAAGTGCAATTTGTCGGTGATTCAAAATCTCAGCATTGACATTTGGAATTAATTTCTTGTGCAAGTGGTGTGTAAATATTGATTTTGCTAGTGGTAAGTTTAGTTTTAAGTACAATGGAAGTAGGTACGAAGTATCATTTTTGGAAAGTATGTACAAGTGTATGGAAACTGAATTAGATATGCCATTAAGAGTTTTGACCACAGAGCAGGTTACCGAGGAAGAAGAAGAGGAGAGAGCTAGGTTGGAGATAATAAAGAGTGTTGAGGATATTGAAGGTATTACAAATAGTTAAAGGAAGGAATTAAAAGGTATTCTCCTGAGCAACTGTAAGGCATTTTCAGACAGGCCAGGTTTGGCAAAAGATTTTGAGTGCAAATTAAAGTTTAAGGACCATGAACCATTTTTCAAGAAGCCTTATATTATTCCAGTTTAAAAAAAAAGGATGCGGTGAGGAAAGAAATTTGAAAGATGATCTCATGGGGGATTAATGAAAGGTCAACCAGCAGGTATAATAACCCCCTTGTGATGGTAAAGAAGAATAATGGCGGTGTCAGGTTGGTTCTGGATGCCAAGAAGTTGAATGAAATTGTAATAGGAGAGTGACAGACCAGCTAACATAGATAAAATTTTGCAAAAGTTCCATGGATGTAAATTTCTGACTTCTTTTGATGTGACTTGTGGCTACTGGAATGTCAGTTTGGCCAAGGAAACTAGGCCATGTACAGCATTTTTACATGAACGTAAGTGTTACCAATACTGTGTTATGCCATTTGGTCTGAACTTGTCTGTGTGCGTTTATCAGAGCTATTAACAAGGTGCTAGGTGAGATATTAATCAATGAAATAACGGTCTATGTAGATGATATCCTAGTAGCGGGTGCTGAATGGTCCAAGCACTGTAAGATTCTGAAAAAGTACTGAGAGCTATGTATAGAGGAGGTATGAAACTAAAATTAAGTAAATCTGAATTTGTAAAGAAGGACCTTTCGTTTTTGGGTCACAGAATTAACGAGGAAGGTATACACACTGATGCAGAAAAGCTTGTTGCTATTGCGGATTTCCCACCACCAAAGAACAAGAAGGATTTAAAGCTATTTTTGGTTTCTGGTCACCCAAATTTTTCACTGGCTTTCTGTATGAGTACTGATGCAAGTTTTTGGGGTTTGGGGGTAGAAATTTTCCAATTAGTACCTACTGAGATGAAGGTTGAACACAAAACTATTGCTTTTGTTAGTAGAACATTACAGCCACATGAAAAGAACTATCACATTTCAGAATTAGTGCTTTGGCAATTATTTTTGGGTTGCAAAAGTTTGAACAGTATTTGCTTGGACATAAGACCATAGTGTATACAGATCATAAGACTTTGAGTTACCTTCAGGTCATAAGGCTCTGAGTTAGAAAGACTTGCACCAGGCGAACGGTCTACCCGCCGGGAGGCCCTCGTCACACGACCTTTAAAAGTGCAGGCTGAAGCACGCCAGGTTAACTATGTGGGCATTGTGTTTTCAACAATTTGATTTTGAGGTAAGGTATGTAACAGGAAGAGACAATTTTGTGGCTGATGCATTATCTAGGATGCCAGCAGGGAAGAAGGATACTGACAGTAGTGAAAACCATGAAGAACAAGAAGTTTGTTTTATTTTCAGGGAGTGAAGGATGAGAAGCTTACTAGGATGATTTGCAAGCAAATGAGAAGGGAGCAGAATGAGGATCCAAATTTAAGGTTGGTTAAGCAGTATTACAATTCTGACAACATGCCAAATGTGAAACATTACTTTACTTTACATAAAGGATTGTTGTTTAGGAGGAAAAATTTGAATGATCAGGACTGGAAGTTATGCTTTCCTGACAAACATGTTGTTAAATTTATTGACTACTTGCATGAGAGTTATGGCCATTATGGGACCAGGAAAATAGTAGCTAAGATACAGGAGATAGTAATATTTAACAATTGGTGGAGAAGGGTTAAGCAGAGACTAAAAAGGTGTGATAAATGCCAGAGTGTAAAGACAACTGTTGTGCCATCAAAATGCTTAATGCATTCTGTGAGCCTAAAGAGCTTATAGCGATTGACCTTCTAGGTGGACACATTCTCAAAATATCTAAAACTGTATCCAATTAAGAAGGCAAATACTAGTACTATAATTGAGAAGTTGATATCTGATTAATTTTGCAATGTAGGGGCACCAAAATCACTTTTGTCTTACAATGATCCGCAATTTGTTTGAGAGAGGTCTGAACACTGTATGGCAATACACAAGATAAAACACACAAAGATTTCTACCTATTTTCCACGAGGTAACATGAGTGAAACTGTTATGAAGGAGATTAATAGACCGTGCAGGACTTATTGTAGTAAGAAACAGACTACTTGGGTGGGTCATATTCGACATTTTGGAAACATCATCAACAACTTGTGGAACAAATCAACAGGATATGCTCCATGTAAGCTTATTTTCAATGAGAGATCCAGCAACATCATCAGAGAAGTAGTGGATTTCCCTCGGGTAAGTGAAGTAGCACAGGAGGGAAGAGAAGGCATGACAAAGGAGTGAATCCAACTAGTTTCAGAGTAGGTGACCTTGTCCTCATCGAAGCCAAAGAAAAATCTAGCAAAGTAAATGCTGAGAAAGAAATTTTTGCGTGTGTATCATGGTCCTTTCAAAGTGGTACACAATGCCCATGACAAGTCTTATGAATTGGCCTACACAAAGACTAACAGGACTTTTGGGTTAAAGAATATTATTGACCTGAAAGCCTATGTATCACCCATCAGATTAATCCATGACAAACGAAAACATTTCTAAGCTTGGGTAGTACTGATTTAGCTAGGAGAATGGAGTGTGCGTTGAACCTGAAGTAAGAGCAACCAGCAAGTAGGGGGTTTTACAATCTGTGTTGGATTCATTATGTGGCAATAATGTTTACCCCAGCTGTCTGTCTCATTTTTCATGTTTCCCAAGGCAGTGAAACTCTTCTCCTATCCTATCTGTAGTTTATAAGCGAATCAGAAACATTCTTTCTTTGACTGTCAAGTGATTTTGTACAGTAGCATACTTTAGTATAGAAATATTGTAGAAAAGGTTTCTCTAGTGTTATCTGTGTTTATATATAGATTATGTTGTGTTAGTTATAAGAAATGAAATCACAAGTGGGTGCAAGAAAATAAAGTTGTACCATGGTCAAAGGATTTACATCAAACAAAGAGGTAAGGTAAACTGAAAATGAAAGGTGTCAGCATATGTGGAGGATAATTGACATATGAAGTAATGAGATAATTGGCGCAGCAGTAGAGACAATATGCAGTATAAACCATCTTAAATATGAGATCTTAATATTAATTGGGGTATAACAGAAGTATGTGTGTTCAATGCCATCAGAATACTGAGATAACTATCTATCCATAGAAGTGCCATGGTACAGCCTTTTCTAACATTAAGGAATTCCAGCTTTAGACATAGTTGCCTGGAGTAATGTGTGGAAAGAGAAAGTAGGAGTTGTATGTATATCACACTTCAGCAATTTGATAGAATGTCAAGCAAATAACAGTTTTTCTAAGTGATAATTTTGTCTGATCAGTACTGAGAGTTGAGTTTGCCTTTATCATAAGGAACTGTTACTGTGGAGTGTTTTTCAGTGGAGTCAATTTTGCATTAGATAAGCAGAGCAGGTGTGTATTTATTATATAATGAAACAATAATGAAATAATAAAATCATGAATAATGTTAGGGTCTTAATGGTTAGGGAGCCTGTCTCTGTAATATGGATTTTTTTGGGAATGCACTCCACTAACTAACAAGGTAAGAAGTGTAAGTAAAATAATGGAGCTGACAGACATACTTGAGTAATGAAAACGATAACTGTATACAACAAATGTGGTGTAACTGTATTGACGATCTAAAATTTGAACTAGGCAACCTTGGGTACTGTGTATATTGTGCAATTCATGACACTGCAGCTGGGAATGAGGGCTTGACAGAAAGAGAAATATTTTCAAGTAATAATGCTGCATCACTGGATCTATAGGTTATCTGAAAACTTCTATTTGTGTTCTGAGGATTTACGAGCTTAAAGCGGTAATACTGGGATGAATAAAAGTAATTTTGCTGATTAACTGATAACATCAGAGGTGAGGGTATCATCTGGAGTGCCCCAGGGAAGTGTGGTAGGTCCGCTGTTGTTTTCTGTCTACATAAATGATCTTTTGGATAGAGTGGATAGCAACGTACGGCTGTTAGCTGATGATGCTGTGGTGTATGGGAAGGTGTCTTCATTGAATGACTGTAGGAGGATACAAGATGACTTGGACAGAATTTGTGATTGGTGTAAAGAATGGCAGCTAACTCTAAATATACATATATGTAAATTAATGTAGATGAATGGGTTAAGAATCCCGTAATGTTTGAATACTCCATTAGTAGTGTAGCGCTTGACACAGTCACGTCGATTAAATATTTGGGCGTAACATTGCAGGGCGATATGAAGTGGGACAAGCATGTAATGGCAGTTGTGGGGAAGGCGGATAGTCGTCTTCGGTTCATTGGTAGAATTTTGGGAAGATGTGGTTCATCTGTAAAGGAGACCGCTTATAAAACACTAATACGACCTATTCTTGAGTACTGCTAGGACATTTGGGATCTCTATCAGGTCAGATTGAGGGAGGACATAGAAGCAATTCGGAAGCGGGCTGCTAGATTTGTTACTGGTAGGTTTGATCATCACGCGACTGTTACGGAAATGCTTCAGGAACTCGGGTGGGAGTCTCTAGAGGAAAGGAGGCATTCTTTTCGTGAATCGCTACTGAGGAAATTTAGAGAACCAGCATTTGAGGCTGACTGCAGTACAATTTTACTGCCGCCAACTTATATTTCACGGAAAGACCACAAAGATAAGAGAGATTAGGGCTCGTACAGAGGCATACAGGCAGTCATTTTTCCCTTGTTCTGTTTGGGAGTGGAACAGGGAGAGAAGATGCTAGTTGTGGTACGAGGTACCCCCGCCACACACCGTATGGTGGATTGCGGAGTATGTATGTAGATGTAGATGAACTGTGGTACTATTCTGACAGGTCAACTATTTGGTAACATTTTGTGGTTTTGTGAGGATTAATTTTCTGGTTGAATGAGAGTAGTGCTCAGAGTGGAGTAGAGAAGTGGGGCAATGATTTGGTACAATTTCCATCCAGTTAATTTTGATTTGAACAGTAATTAAGTTATGTGATGGTGACTATTTTTTTAACATAATGATTATTAAACCTATGCTACTGCACATCTTGAGGTTTTGCTATCTTGCAAATGGGAAAGACACCCAAATCTTTCAAGTTTAACCAGTTGCACACAATTATGACTTACAGTAATGTTTTGTAGTGTAATGTATACTTGATTTTAAAAATTTTTACTGTCACCACTTTCTGTACTATAGTCAATTTTAGTGCTAATTAATGTTATGAGAACTACACAATGTATTTATTTATGAAGTAATGACTATCAATTTTAGTGTGAAACATTTTTTTTAGACTTACTTAGAAATAAAAGTAAGTGTACTAAAGTAGGTATTTGTCTCATTTTTTCATGTGCTACGGCAGAGGGGAAACACCTCCAAGGGAACTGATAGCAGTGCATTTCCTTGCCACTTGGACCTGTTGAAGGCATGGACACCTTGGTGTGTGTGTGTGTGTGTGTGTGTGTGTGTGTGTGTGTGTGTGTGTGTTTGTCGAAAGTCATTAACAGAGTGAAAGAAGTGCTGGTGAAACTTTTTGCAACCCATGAGGGTTTATTACTTGAAGCAAGAAAGGACGAGTATAAAATGATATGTATCTTTAAATGTTATCTTCGCTCACCCAAAAAGGACATCACTTATGGATATTTTGTGATATTGCACACCAATGCACTGTATGTAATTATTTTTTATGGGGATTTTCATATGCCCAGTTCACGTAAGTATACATTTGAAACAACATACGTACTGTAGTTTTTGATAGGATTTCTTATGTAATATTTTTGTGTGTGTGGATTTTAAACCCAATTGCTGGCATCACTTGTGGTCACTGAATTGCGCAGTTAGCTATTTGCAATAACTATCTGGTCAATCCATCAAGGGGGTGATGTGATGAAGCCAGCTGGGATATCTTTACTCTCCCTCTTGTTTTGCCATCCGCCTACTTAATTTTTAATTTTAACTGATTACCATTAACATATGTGAATACAATCTGCATTTTCATATAAGAGAAAGGTTAGCCCTCAATTTTAAAAGGAATATAACACCAGGTCTAATTTTGTGCTTAGTTTTATGTATGTAATTGATTTTTCAATTTATTTTTACTATTACTAGATATTACCTTTCATTATAGGGTGAAATCAGTAATTGTTTCGTAACTTACATTCTATTTTTGACAAATAAACAAATATAAATTCTGTATTAATTATAAACATTTGGAAGACGAAATCCTAGTTAACTTAAAGTATCTATTTGAAAATATGTTAGCAAAGCCAGCCCTTAAGTAATCCCAAAGTAATTAACAGTTTTGACAAAAATATTGTTTGTGTAACTATATTCGTTAATTTCATGATTTAAAAAAATTAATTTGGCCTAACTCTTGCAGTAGAAGGAACGGTTAAAAACAACCAATTTTTCAGTGTATTCAGTTAAATTAATGAGTTAAGTTTTAATTGCAATTTCTGTAAATTAAACTTCAAAGAATGTGTAGTTTCAGCACCTATTATTGTGACGATAACAAGGACCTGAATTTTGGTCACGGGACAGTCAGTCCACAGCGGAGTTTCAGACGAGGAGCCAGGGTTGGTAGAACAACGAAAATGCATCAATTTAATAGTGAAATAAGTGTTAAACCAATAGGCCATGTGTTAAAGCAATGACAGTGTCTGTTCCATACGTACCTGATTATTCTGAAAGAACTGTGAATTACGTGGTTATGATTTTACTGCTCATAGATGTTCAACAGTAAACTATTTTAGCAGCATGTGGATGTTCACCTGCAAACTATTAATGAGGCTTATGGGAAGTTAGAACAATAGTGCACTGGCCATATATAACTGTGGGGGTAGTGTAAAGTGAAAGTAAAAGACTGTGAAACGCAAATGTGCATCTGTCGGCTACATCATTTACAGTAGACAGTACTGCACGTCCACTGCCTATTTTTTCAGCCAATACGTCGACACAGAGGACAACAAACGAAGAAACAAAGAAGGTGAACCACTACAATGTGAAGTGGCATTATGGGAGGAGAGAGGATGCGCAGGCATAGTAGGAGCTAACACAGAGTTGTCAGCAACCTCAGCACATGCATAGAAACAGGTAAGACCAACATGCCGCTTAGCATGCCACATGCAATGCAGACTTGGCATTTACCTGCCACATAAGCTATACTCTGGAGGTTTTAATGTATGTTAATTACTATATGGAGTCTATGCTGTAAGGATTAAACTAATCCACTACGGAGCTTTAAAATAAAAGAAAATTTATGGAGGAACAAAGAATGACTAACTACAGAAACTATTTAGCCACTATACTACTATTTACAGTATAAAAAAATCTACATGGTAGTTATATACAAAATGAATAAAACACTACAAGGAATGTATCTACATACAATGAAAGAAAGAATAATTGTAGGGGTATGGTCGCATTATGAATAAATGAGGTTGTGCCCGTATATAACAACGTTTCTTACTTGCAGGTGTAATCGTAGTATGAATATGGAAGGACTGAAAAAGATACATCCAAATGACGGACATGCTCTGAATATTTGCAGTCTTATAAAGCAAGTATTGGTACTGAGAATTAAAATGGAGTAGACAGATTTACACATCCAAGTACAGATATACGTGTGAGGTGAAAAATGATACATTACTTAGCCATGGAGTGACTACGTTCTTAGTTTACAAGTTGTTATTAAGTTTCTTTTCCAAACAATGATGCTAGGACACACCTTGATAAAGGTAGGAAGGAGAATTTAGGTAGCTGTTATCAAAGGCAAGAGGCCTATGAAATTTCCAAACCACCTTCCCTACCCTCTGGCTCCTACCCTTGTAACCGCCCCCCGGTGTAACACCTGTCCCATGCTCCCTCCCACCACCACCTACTCCAGTCCTGTAACCCGGAAGGTGTACACGATCAAAGGCAGAGCCACGTGTGAAAGCACCCACGTGATTTACCAACTGACCTGCCTACACTGTGATGCATTCTATGTGGGAATTACCAGCAGCAAACTGTCCATTCGCATGAATGGACACAGGCAGACAGTGTTTGTTGGTAATGAGGATCACCCTGTGGCTAAACATGTCTTGGTGCACGGCCAGCACATCTTGGCACAGTGTTACACCGTCCGGGTTATCTGGATACTTCCCACTAACACCAACCTATCCGAACTCCGGAGATGGGAACTTGCTCTTCAATATATCCTCTCTTCCCGTTATCCACCAGGCCTCAATCTCCGCTAATTTCAAGTTGCCGCCACTCATACCTCACCTATCATTCAACAACATCTTTGCCTCTGCACTTCTGTCTCAACTGACATCTCTGCCCAAACTCTTTGCCTCTGTATATGTCTGCTTGTGTCTGTATATGTGTGGATGGATATGTGTGTGTGTGTGCGCGCGCGCGAGTGTATACCCGTCCTTTTTTCCCCCTAAGGTAAGTCTTTCCGCTCCCGGGATTGGAATGACTCCTTACCCTCTCCCTTAAAACCCAAATCCTTTCGTCTTTCCATCTCCTTCCCTCTTTCCTGACGAAGCAACCGTTGGTTGCGAAAGCTAGTATTTTGTGTGTATGTTTGTGTTTGTTTGTGTGTCTATCGACGTGCCAGCGCTTTCGTTTGGTAAGTCACATCATCTTTGTTTTTAGATATATTTCTCCCATGTGGAATGTTTCCCTCTATTAATTCATATCATTAATTATATGCATATAAATATATGTATGAATGTGACAATGTGAATGTGTGTGGGCATATGTAAAGATTACAGTACGTAGGATGTCATTATACGAAGCTTAGGTCTGGCACTACCAAGGCAAAAGAGGGTCAGATCACATACTAAAAGGCGCAAGCTACTTATATTAGCAACAGATATGAGTGTTCATGATGCATTTACATGGGATTACAACTTATCCAAACGTTTTTCTACAATATTTTCTTGGCACAACCTCCATAGTCACATATTTAAGTATATTATATACACAAGAATGGTATCCTGAAGATATGGGTATAAGCTTGATACGCTGAATTACACTCACTAAAGGTACTTTCAAATAACTAATACCGATTACTTACATGACACTGCACTGTCATAATTCTGCAATTAGTTCAGCAAACGCTAAGGCAGTTGATTCACAAAGATACAAAGAAGTGTGCACAAAGAGTTTACTCAATTTATTCTATGGCATTTAGACGATGGATTTCAGCAGCAGATAAAAAAATGCTTCTTTTAATTCCCTCTAACCATCCCTTGTAGATCAGTAGATGCATTCCTACTAGACTTGAGAGAGGTGGGGCTAAGCGTAGCTATGTTTGCTTGTGTTTATTAATGCATAATGAAGATTTCTTCTCTTTCGTTAGAAACCTGGATTTACAGGCGTGTGAATCAGACAAAATGTGAGGACAGTGGTTTACGCATATCATCAAACTGAATATATGCATATTGTACTTTCAACACTTAAATTGAAAAAAAAAAAGTGGTTTTAATTGTTATTTTATGTAAGGTAATACTATTGCAGGAACTCAAGGATTAAGAGTGCTATCGGCTCATGACAAATCTGGAACGGGCAGCCATCGAATGGTCAGAGAAAATGTCAAGTATTGTGTATTTAAAATGTCATATGACTTTGTCATATGCATCCTCATGGTGAAAATGAAATCTTAAAGGACATACTGTGGTACTGAAATATTGTTGTCTGCACAAGTGATACATGTTATAATGAGTCTAGATGTGAATATCTATAAACTGTACCATACATGTACCAGACGTGTCAGCAACACACAGGTACAGGCTTACTTATGCTTAGGTTAAGTCAAATAATTTTGAAGTCTTATGCTTATTTTGTATATGTTATATGAAACCACATATGTATTGACAAAACAGATATCAAGAGGGACTATTCAATTATAAAGCGTTTGGCATGTGAGGTAAAAAAGTTGTATTTGCATGTGTTGTTATGAGTGAAGCTGTGGACACTTGCAAAGAGCCAACTATTTGGTTCGTTTGTAGTGCTGAGGGACACTAGACTTTGCTACAAGGGACCATATAAGGTGAAAATGTTTGTCGACTTATCAGGAATTTGATGAAAACTCGATTTGATGCTGAATATACAGGCTGACCTTAGACATTGAAATATGTGACACACAATGTGGTTCCAGTACCAAGGTCAGAAGCAATAGGCCTTTTCATAGCAGCAAAAAAACTCTCAATCGCGCACTCACCTATACACACTATCCTATGGAGTACCTCTATGGAGATCTAGATGACATAAAATTTGTCGTTATTTACAAGCGTAGCCCTCCAAGACACGTGTAGCTGTTACTCTGCAATAATGGAGCAGCAGACTCGAAATTTGATCATGCCCTTTTTTCACTGCACGGACTTGAAAAATTAAACTTTCAAAATATGTAAGTAAATTAAGAGTAAGCTGGCATGTCTTGGTTATACATTAAAATAAGATTGGCCATCAATAAAGGTATATTAAACACCGATCAGGCAAAGATACAATATAAGTTATAACTGAAAATAAATTTTAATATGTTGTGATTGTATGTAGAAAGGGCACGTTGTCTAGTAATCTAGAACCACACCAGTATACAGTTGGGGGGGAATTGTATTGGAACTCGCGCTTATTTATCTATATGGGTATAGGTTTTATTTTTTCCATTTATTTTTATCCATTATTTGCCCACATAGTTCACAGCAAAGATGCCTACAGCAATCAAGCCTGTGGAGCTAGTGAGAAAAGACGAACATTAATTTTCTTATGTTTGTAAAACCTCCAACTGGCTGTTTCATCGATCTTGTACCGTCTGTCTTTTCCCGTCTACAACAGAGAGAGGGTCACTTCTACTACCCGTCTTGTAAACAGGTGTGACCTGTGCCTCCTTCCAACTACTGGGCACAGCATTTTGTTCAAGGGATCTACAATACTTTACAGTTATAAGAGCGGCTAACTTGGTTGCAAATTCAATATACAATTTACTAGGGATTCCATCACGCCCAGGTGCTTTGATTAATTTTAATGATTTCAATTGCTTCTCAATGCCATTAACATCTATTTCATTGATGCTTTCAGCAGTATTAGAATTAAATTGGGACAATACTCATGAATTTTCCCTTGTAAAGGAACATTTGAAAACTGAATCTAGCATTTCTGCTTTTGCTCTGCTGTAACTCATGAATCTGGCACATACATCACTGTTTTTTTCTCAAAGACAATGCCTACAGCTTTTGATACTTTGTGCGGGTTATAAAGCAATGGTTAAAGATCAAACGTTGCAAACATTGCAGAGCAACTTAAATACACTTGGCACTATCCAACTCAACACTGTGCAGGGACTTGCTTCAGAGGAACAGCCACTGTTCAATTTCAATTACTGGGTTGCTTTCTAAGCAACAAAGTCATTAACCAAATGTCTGTACAAACAAATTCTACTACAGGGTGGCCAAAGGCAAGCTACATAACCAAAGTGTGAAAAAAAGTAGGTTACTGTTTAATATCTCAGTGACATGATGATTAGATTCGGAACTCATACAGAAAGCTTTGGATGAAGGCTGTCGGGTAGACGCAGTACTTCTAGATTTCCGAAAAGGCTTTGACTCAGTACCATGCCTATGCTTGTTGATAATAGTACAATCATATCGGGTATCAGGTGAAATTTATGACTGTATTGAGAAGATTTTGGCAGGGAGGATGCACCATGTTATCTTGGCTGGATATTAATGACCTCACCGACAATATTAATCGAGTAACAGTAACTTTAATTATTTTTAAGTGGCTTTCTCGAAATATTTAAGGAAACTTTTCCACTTAGAACCACATTAAATTACATTACATTACATTAATTGTTTTTCATGGATCCCTTGGAGAGTAGTCTCTGGGATGTGGAAAGAGTCAAAGGTGCTTTTTTCCCCCTCTCTGATACATGGATATTGTACAATTCTAATGCAGACAGAGTTATGAGCTATAATCTTTGTGAAGATATTTATCGATGGAGTAGGAGGAGTTGGCCAGCAGGAAGTTCTTTAATTCACTCTGAAACCGACCTTTATCACTTACACGACCTAAGATATGCTCTGGTAAGTTATTGAATATATGAGTACTCATGTATTTGACTCATTTTGTACCAATGTTAAGTTTTTATAGTCCTTGTACAGACTGTTTTTGGTTCTGGTATTATAATCATGTTTTGCACTATTTTGTGTAAAAAAGAGACATGTTGGAAATGACAAAGGACATCAATGAGTATATGTACTGAGAAGTAGTAATTAGAATACCAAGTTTCTCAAAGAGGTCTCTGCATGGTGATCTAGGACTGACACCAGATATAATTCTAATGACTTAGTTCTGAATTTTGAAAATACTCTCTTTGTGAGAGGAGTTTCCCCAAAAGATGATTCCGTAACTCATTAGTGAATAGAAGTAGGCCAAATAAACTAACTTCTTCATTTTTAAATCACCTATTTCCGCTATGATGCGTACTGCAAATGTTGCTGAACTATGGCGTTTCATTAAGTCTAGAGTGAGAGTTTTCCAATTTAGGTTATGGTTGATTTGTAGCCCTAAAAATTTGACACTGTCTACAGCTTTAATTTCATTTTTTGAATACATTACACTTAAAGGGTCAGGTATTCTTTGTGATTACTGAACTGTATGTACTGGGTCTTGTCAAAATTCAGTGACAATCGATTTGCTGTGAACCACTCATTGATATTTACAAATATTTCATTAGCTGGTTTTCTATTAAAAAGACAGGATGAGGACATGAGCCTGCTACTCCTGTTATCCCATAATATTTTAATTTTTGTAGAAGGATATCAATCAAAAGCTTTAGCCAGATTACAGAATATTCCAAGTGGTAATAACTTTTGATTTATTGATTCTAATATATCATCTGTAAAAGTGAATATAGCTTGATCAGTTGACAATCCTTTCCGAAATCCAAACTGATTGTGAATGAGAATATTTATCTGTACTAAGTGTTTATGAAGTCTATTCTACAGAACGCTTTCAAACACTTCTGAAAATACTGCCAATAATGAAATGAGACAGAAGTTTTCCACTGATGAATTGTCTCCTTTTTTTGTGTAATGGTTTGACAGTGGCATATTTAAGCCTATCTGGAAAAGTACCACTGTGGAGGGATCATTACATAAGTAACTCAGTATGTCACAAAGTTATGAGGAGCAACATTTAATTATGGTAGTGCTGATTTCATCATAACCACTGGAACATTTGTTTTTAAGAGAGCTAATAATATTAGAAATCTCTTTCGGTGAGATAGGATATAGCTGAATTTTGTCAAACTTTTGTGGAAATGCCTTTTTTAAATATTTTAAGCTGTCTTCTGAGGAACTACGCAAACCTAAGTTTGTCTGCTACTGAAAGGAAAAAGTTGTTGAAAGTGTCTGCAATTTTGGAGGTATCTCTAATCAACTCATTATTTAAATTTAACATAATTTCCTAATTTGCCTGATTAGTTTTTCCTGTCTCACTTTTTACTGTGTTCCATATTGTTTTTATCTTGTTAAAAGAGGATTTTTTTAAATAAATACATTTTGAGGTTCTGATTATATGTAAAATTCTAAACAAAGTAGTTTGTAATGTGATTTAGCTCTGTGGTCATCGTTTTCCCTTGACATTAAGTACAGTCTTCTTTTTGTTTTGCAAGGTACTTTTGTCCCATTTGTAATAGAAGATTTTGCAACATTTAATCTATTTGCTTTGATTACTTTCTTAGGGCAGCAGTTTTAAATGTGATCTATGACCGTATTAGAGAAACGTTTATATTTTTCCATTTATCCCAGGTGAATTGTATACATCTTTCCAGTCTGTATTTCTCAAACAGTTTTTTTATACCTTCAATTCGTTTCATTTATTATTCGTATAGTTTCCCACTTCCTGTTACTAGTTGAATCAGACCCCACTATATTAAATATGAGCAACTGGGCATCATGATCTGAAAGGCCATTAAATATTGGATTTATACTATGATTTGCTAGTGTGGTAGTATCTATGAAAATGTTATCAATTGCAAGGCTGCTGGTACCCATAACCATGGTTGGGAACTGCACTAAGGGAATGAGATTATAAGAAGTGGTAAGAGACTCTAGTATGGATCTTGAGTAACTATTCTCCAGACAATTTAAATTGAAATATCCACTTAGTATGAGTTCATTATTTTTAGAAGTTAAGAAATTTAATGCTGCATCAAGCTGTTTAGTGAATAGCTGGAAATTACCAGTTGGAGCCCTGTATATTGTGACTGTAATTATTTTTGTGTGTGTGTTGCTACTTGGGTGGCACATGCTTCAAAATGCTGATCACTACAGTATTTAAGAATGTCATAATTATGAGCCTTTCTAATGTAAGTGCAACTCCTCCTTACTCCATCTCTTTTCTATAATACTTTGAAGCTAAGGTATACCCTTCCATTTCAATTTTACTACCTAAATGATGTTCAGAAATACAAATGTCAACAGGATTTGTAGACAGATCTGAAATTCATAATTTTGTTTTTTAAACCTCTGATATTTTGATGTAGTAAATTTACTGTTACTTTTTTTGTCTTCACAAGTATTATGCTAAATATTTTCAGATACATCTTGTTTCAATATTGAATGTGTAGATAATGAGCTTAACCTAAAAAAGAACTACTTCCATGAGTTGCAGTGTCCCCCCCTTAAAGAATTTGCTATCAACTTAGCCAGTATATCTCCGCTATTCTATTGAGATGCAGACCATGAGAAGTAAAGTTCCACCTACCAATAGTGTCAACAGGAACCAAACCAATCCCTGACCCAGCACCAGCCTGAAACAGTCGATCCAACTCCATATTGACCCTCTTCACAGAGCTGTTCAACTGGGGTCGATCGTACCACTTGAAAACAGGCACAAAATCAACATTAGTATGGTTCGTTGCTGATGCTATTTTTACCACGTGACTCTCAATACTGTTGCCCTGGTCCCTATCAGTAGTGTTCACTGCTCCACCCACTATTACAACATGATCCTCCTTAGTGAAACCTTCACACAAAGATCCTATGCCCTCTATCACTTGGCTGAGAGATGCACTGGGCTTGAAAAAGTTTGTGACCTGGTAGCTGTCACCTAATTTTCCCTGCAGAAGTTGGCCCACACCTCTTCCATGACTGTTACCTAACAGCAGAATTTTCTTCCTACATTTTCTAAAGCAACAGGCTTCCTAACTGAATTCTGCTGTGCATTAGCTACACCTACATCTACATGAGGCTCTTCATTACTTAACTGTGGCAGCAGGGCAGCTTTATCCAATTCAGCCTCAAGGGCTCTAATCTTACCCTTCTGTTCTGCTATTTTAATATCCCATGAACACACTCGGCAGTACCTAGGAAGAGTCTCATTTTGTTCCCAAATTTGCATGCCACTACATTCCCCTCAGTGAAACGATCTGTCACAACAGCTGCATAGCACCCCAAAACTAACTTTCCTACAGCAGCTAAAACACTTCACATTCATGACTGTTTACAATATAGGCCTACTTTTTAAGCTTTCGCTAAATAAAGATAATTTCCTATTTACTATGTTCTATAGTGCTCTAATATAAATATAATATTAATGTACTTACTCAATTACAGTTCGACACACGTAAATTTCGAGCACAAAATTCAGGCCTAAAAATCGCTGTTAAGCGGTAACGGTTTTACACTATGCACAGATGCAACAACACGACTAATAAACTTAAATAGATAACCCCGGAATAAAAGTGTCTAGTGCAAGGAAGAAGAATCTCCACAATGAACTTAACTATAATAAAAACAGACATTTTACGAGTATGTTTGTTATTATAAAGCTATATTTAAAAAAGTTCTGAAGGCAGCCAAACAAACGGTAAACAAGAAGTTCATTGTACAACATAAAACAAAAGCTGTGGTCTGTTGTCAAATCACAGTTAGGTGTTATGAGTTATTTAGTAATGAAATATTTAGGATGAAAGTAGATGGTAGCTCTATTGTAAACCGAGTTCAACTATAAGAGTGTTTAAATGAGTTCTTCACAAATGTGGTGAAGTTGGACGTTGATGTATCAGAGTAAAGTAAATCCCTTTGGAATCCACAAAGAAGCTGAGTACCTTATGGGTTTTAAAAGAGTCGCCATAAAGGATGTGGAAAATAGTATACTATCACTAAAGAATAAAAACTCTGCTGGGGTGGGCTGGGATACCCTCTAAAGACATTAAAATGGTGTGTGGCCCAATAGCACCTCCCACAACTAAAAATATTCAACCAATGTTTTGAACAGGGATGCTTTCCCGATGTTTTGAAATATGCCAAAATCAGACCTCTGTTCAAGAAAGTGTCACAGGAAAATATGGGAAACTATCGGCCTATTTCTATTCTTCCAGACATGTCAAGAGTGTTAAAGAAAACAGCTGCAAACCAGATCAAAAACTTTATTGTAAAAAATGATATTATTATAAGAAACCAACTTTGATTTCAACCAGGAAAAAACACTCTACATGCACTGAATAATTTTACTGAAAACATAGGCAAATCATTGGATCAGAGAAGTAAAGTTATACATATCTTCTGTGACCTCACAAATGCATTTGACTATGGGAACCATTATTTGCTTGTCTATGTATTGGACAAATACGGGATTAAGGACAACGCTCTAAACTGGCTAACATAATAATTACACAACAAAAAAATAGGGTACCAATCACCTCAGATGCAGTGAATTATTATTCTAAATGGAGTACAGTATCACAAGCTGTGCCGCAAGGCTCCATTTTGGGGCCAATCCTGGTCCTATTCTACATAAATGACTTATCCATAAATATAAATTTCCCATCAGTTCTGTTTGCAGATGATACTTCTGTTTTAATTGAAGATGCAATGCAGAAAACATACCAAGCTCCATTGTAAGCACACTGGATACCTTAGAAAACTGGTTCTAGTTAAATGGGTTGAAACTCGACATTGCAAAAGCCCATATGGTACATTTCAAAACCAAACATCCAAAATGTGTGGAACTTACAATACAACAAAACCATCAACCTTTGAAAGAAGTTGACACAGTCAGATTCCTGGGACTATATGTAGACAAGAACTTAAGCTGGAATATACATATTGGCTTCCTATCAAATAAACTACGCAGCTTTACATTTGCAATGCAAATACTAGCAAATTCCAATGACTTGAGTACACAAAAAATGCTTGTCATAGATATTTTGAATTTTGTCATTAGATATGGGATAATTTTCTGGGAAAGTTCAAGTAGTGATCTCAAATACTGAAGCTGCAAAAGAAATTTGTCCGATACATGTGTACTGCGCAGTAAACACAGTCTTGTCACCCATTATTTCGGAAACTACAAATCCTAACTGTTCCCTCTGTATACATTTATGAAATTATAATCTTCTTACACAGCACACAAAAATTAATTGAGGAGACTCATTCTAACCATACATACCACACAAGAAATAATAAAAATTTTATGCCATCTAGGTGCCAATTGAAATTATATGTATGGACTCCACAGTATTTTGGGATGACAATATTTAACAAGTTAATGGGCAAAAACATATTTACTATGAACCCAGAAATTTTAAAAATGGGGCTACAGCAGATTCTATGGGAGAAATGCAACTATTCAATAGAAGAATTTATAGAGGACAAAATGATAATTTGAGCAAGAGGTTATTAAGTGTCAGACTCTACTGTATGTATATGTAACAAAATTTTATTATTATTATTATTATTATGCTGGCTGTTAACATCAGCTGTTCTTTCTTTATGGTGAAATTTTACCACAATTTGATGTGTCTCCTGTACCTGAATCAAATGATTTAGATTATGTATATTATGAGACAAATGAACCACAATTCAAAAACAAAATATCAGACTTTTCACAGATGATGCAGTTATCTATCATGAAGTGCTATCTGAAACAAGCTGCATAAATATTCAGTCAGACCTTGATAAGATTTTAAAGTGGTACAGAGATTGTTAACATGGTTTAAATGTTCAGAAATGTAAAACTGTGCACTTCACAAAATGTATAAAATGTAGTATCCTATGACTATAATACGTAATCGGCCAACTCGCACAAATACTTCGGTGTAACACTTTGTAGGGATATAAAATGGAATGATCACATACACTTAGACATAGGTGAAGCAGGAAGTAGACTTTTGTTTATTGGTAGAATATTGAGGATGTGCAATAAGTCTACACAGGAGATTGCTTACAAATCACTCATGTGACGAAACCTAGAACATTGCTTACAGTGTGACATCCATACCAAATAGGACTAACAGGGGACAGTGAATGTATATAGAGAAGGGTAGTGCAAATAGTCACAGGTTTGTTTGACCCTTGGGAGATTGTCACAGACATACTGGAGGAACTGAAGTGGAAAACTCTTTAAGATAGACATAACTATCCCGAGAAAGTCTATTAACCAATTTTCAAGAACTGGCTTTAAATGATCACTCTAGGAATATATTACATCTCCCTATGTACTGCTCACATAGGGATTGTGAGGATGAGATTAGAATAATCTCTGTACGCACAGAGGCATTCAAACACATCATTCTTCCCGCACTCCACATGTGGATGGAATGGGAGAAACACTAATAAGTGGTACACTTTGCCATGCATCTCACAATGGTCTGCAGAGTATGTAGATGTAGTTCAGGTGGATGAGGAAGGGAAACAGAATCAGTGACAGCCTGTCAAAGGAATCATAGTGACATTTGAAATGAATAATTAGTGAAACCACACCACAGAAAAACTAAATCAAGCCACTGAAATGATGTGAAACTCACTCATTTAGGACCAGCTGTGTAAAGATTGCTGCCTGGAGGTCAATTCTGACCGTACTTCAGAAATTAAACTCTGTTCAGGACTAGGCATTATTGTACAACACAAAAATTGCATCCACTGAACAAGGGTAAGTGATAACAATAAACATGACACACTTGGCAACACCACTAAAATCAATTATTGACACAATTATGGTGTTTCAACCACAGATATTAATCACATATTGTAGATAAGGATTATTAATTATCGAAGGTTTCAAGTTGTTAAGACCGAGGGAATTAAGCAGAAAAGAAACTGATCTTCACACTTTTCCTCAGCTAAAAAAGATCTATTGCTAGAAACCATATTGAGCCAGTGTAAAGAGACAATAGAAGGGGTAAAGTTACTATAACCAACAAAGAAAAGGTGAGGAAAGAAGTTGCTGTTGACTTTAATTTTTTAAAAAAGTGACAAATCATGACTTGAGGAGTTTGAAAAAATTTTATGACCCTGTTAAGAAAAGGACCAAGAAAGCATTTGCACATGACAAGTTATAGTTTTAAGATGCACTTTGCATTTCCTATAGTTGATCTTCATGTTACTACAACTGCTGTGTACACTGGAGCAAAGGAGGTCAGAACTCTTCTAGGTTGAAATGCATAAAACTGGATGTTGTAATTTCAGCATGCCTGTAGAAAGTGGGCAGGAGCTAACTGCAGTCCTGAAGCCACAGTTCATTCCTACTTGCAACCCCTACAATGATACTGCAGATTTTCTTCCTGAAGTCATATATTGTGGTTTGTATACATTTTAGTATGGTCAGATAAATGTCTAAGTATATTTGCTGTACAAAAGGTGATTTGTAACATTATTCAATATGCTGTTATTTATTTCTTGTTATTTTAAAGTTTGAGCCTAGTAAGTGGATAAAGGGCAGAGAAGACTCAAACAACAAAATTCAGAAAACACTAAGGCAACAAAGGCTGTTGCACTTTCGATTCAAAAGAGGATGTGCAAATGACAACAAGCAAAGTTTATTAGAGATTTGCGTGCCTTTCAAAAGATCTATATGTGAAGCACATAACCAACACCTCGTAATAACATAGCAAAAAGTATGAATGAAGAACCCGAGAAAATTCTGGTCCTATATAGAACCACTAAACCAGTCTAAGCCTTCCATCCAGTCGCGTGGTGACCAGCCTGGTGTGGCAGAAGGAAATAGCAAAACGAAAGCCGAAGTTTTAAATTTCACATTTGAAAATTTGTTTACGCAGGAGAATCATACAAACACATAATCATCTGACTATCGCACAGAATCTTGTATGCATAATATTCATCAAATCCCTGGCATAGAGAAGTAACTAATGAGTTGAAAACAAACAAGCTGCCAGGTCCAACTGGAATCCCAATTCACTCAACAGTGTCGGCCCCTTACTTATCTTGCCCTGCGTAAAGTTCCAAGTGACTGGGGAGGTGAGGGGGGAACAGGTGACTCCTGTGTATAAGAAGGGTAAAAGAATGGACCTGCACAATTACGGACCAATATCTTTAACAATTTGTGATATTTGAACTCTGAATATAGTTCTAGAATTGCTGTAAAATCCTAAAACTTATTCCGAGTTCAAATATAACAACTTTCCTATGGACCAAAAAGCTTGTATACATGAATAAGCACGTTTTAGAAAGCATCGCTTGTGTGAAACTCCGCTTGCCCTGTGAACTATGGATGAAAGGCAACAGGCAGGTTTCATATTTCTAGGTTTACAAAGTCATTTGGCATGGTGCATCCATGCCGACTTTTAGTAGAGTTAAGAGCATATGGAATAGGTTTCCAGATATATTAGTGGCTCGAAGCCTTCTTAAGTAAAAGAAAGCAGTATGCTGACTGCCAGTGTTCAGCAGAGCAAGGGTATTGTCAGGTGTGCCACAAGGAAAAGTTATAAGACTGCTCTTATTCTCTATATACACAAATGATCTCAAGGACAGAGTGAGCAGCAATCTGCAGCTGTTTGCTGATGATGCTGTGGTGTATGGAAGGACATAGGATGTAGAATGATATAAGATGACTTAGACAAAATTTCTAGTTGGTGTGATGAATGACAGTATGCTCTAAAGGTATAAAAATATAAGTTAATGCAGATGACTAGGAAAAACAATGCCATAATTTTCGAATACAGCATAGTGTTGCACTGCTCGACACAGTCACTTTGATTAAATATCTGGGTGTTATGTTGCAAAGCGATATGAAATGGAGCGAGCATGTAAGAACGGTAGTTGGAAAGGTAAAAGGTCAACTTCGGTTCATTGGGAGAATTTTAGGAGAGAGTGCTTCATCTGTAAAGGAAATAGCATACAGGATGTAGTGTGACCTATTCTTGAGTACTGCTCGAGTGTTTGGGATCCGCATCAGGTTGGATTAAAGGAAGATGATGAAGTAATTCATAGGTGGACTGCTAGATTTGTTACCGGTAGGTTCAAAAATCACGCAAGTACTTTGGAGTTGCTTCAGGCACTCAAATGGGAATCCCTTGAGGGAAAGCAACATTCTTTTTAAGGAACGTTATTGAGGAAATTTAGAGAATCAGCATCTGAAGCTGGCTGCAGAATGATTCTACTGCAGCCAACATACATTTTATTTAAGCACCATGACAATAAGATTTAAGGAATTAGGTCTCTTAGGCATATAGACATTTGTTTTCCCCTCAATCTGGCTTTCAAATGGACGCTTTGTAAATTTATTCCAATATTGTAAATGCTTTTATGTACGTACATTATTTGCAAATTCCATGTTAATTGCATTGTGGCTACTGATAGCTCCATTTTATGTTGATTCTGGGAATTCTTCGTAGATTTTTCTACCAAGAAATACAGTGTCATCCATTTCAGGCTTCTCATCCAATGCACTGACAGCTATACTGTATTGTGCCAGTCAAATTATGCAACTGTAATATCTGCCATGAGATTCAGGTCTGCTCTGAGTCCTAAAGTTAAACAACTCGGCATTCTGCACGTTAACAACCATTGCAAGCGTGAAGGAAGTGGTGCGAGGAAAACAAAATCCATGCACTGACCTAGGATCAAACCTGATATCCCCTGGACTATATTCCAGGTTGCAAGCACTGAGCCGAAGCAGACTGTTAGTAACTTACTTACTAATGATTAACACTAGTTCTGTTCAGCAGCCTGTGTATGGTTGTCATAGCAAATTAAGCACTTGTTTTGTGGTTCTTCATTTAATACGAATTGTGTAGCTATTGCTATTCAAGTCCAGAGAACATTTTTGTAAGACATGTTCAATTGTTACATGCTGCTTTTGAAATCCATGTACATAATTTTTCTCTGCAAATATTTCAAATTTCACTTACTTACTCTGCCAGTAAGTCTCAGTAAAATACTGTAAACTAACCACATTAATTAAAAGTTGGCTTCAAGAACTGTGATGAGATCATTAATTACTTAACTCATTACTTACACAGCGGATATTTACCTAACCTTAAAGATAAAGGAAACACAATTCGAGCTTCAGCAGAGGAATGAGAGTGGCATATTCACATATTTACATAACACTTTTGTGTTAGTAAAATTTTTATTGTTATTTATTCCTTTTTAACTTGTACTTGCACAAAACAAAAGTGTCGTTTCATAATGACACTAGGTTGTGAACTGATGACTGCAGCTGAACTTCAACTGACCAGCAAAGCTTAACCAGTCAAGGATGATTTTACTTAAAAGGCGATATGATCTGGAAGCAATGTTTATACAATGCAGATTTCAGGGTTCAGCTTGACCTGAGATCATTTTCTATGTTAATCTAATGTCAACTGCATTATACAATTAGCCTTTGAACTTCAATGTCTTAATCAATGAACCATCTTAGACTGCAACTAGTTTTGTGGCATGGCTATGCATGCGCATCTGATTGTTTACCTTAATTTATTTGGATAACTATGATGATTATGCAATATTAAAAGCTGAAACGCAACAAAATCCAAATTCTTGAAGCAAAATAATATAATAATAATAATTAAGCATTTTAAATAACGAAAAGCTTATGAAACAAAGATGTTCAAGATCTTTATTGCAATGTGCCTTACAATGAAGATATTTTACTTCTCTACCTCTTTTAAGCAACAACTTATTCATCCAAATCTGATGCTTTCAATTTGGAATGACAGCAATAAGACTTCGTAGAACATAAAAGCTATGAAATACTACTGTAGTGAATAGCAGCTCCATAAAAACATTTCAGATTTCTAGTTCTTCTAAATAAAAATAAATAAACATTACCTTAATTCGTCAGTCCACGGAAATCTTCGCTTTGGAATTCTTGTTGGTTTTGTGTCCGTTTCTTCTTCTTCACTATCACTACTTTTCGTTTGTATCGATTCCACGCCACTGTAAAAATTAGAATAAGTTTTAAACATATTTCTTTGCGAAAAGGCAGGGAAATTGTAATGTAATGTAAGATCATCAGAGAAAAATTGTTCTGACAGGATGTAACACATCCAAGAACCTAGGTAATAGCTTCAATTTATTGTGGTGCAGACTGAACAAAGTTGTGGATATAAGCGAGGTAAATGTACTGCTGCCACCTCTGACAATACTCAGTATGGCAGTCACCCAGCTTCCGCGATATCATGCTGAAATCATCATAATCGGCTGAAAACAATAAATATAGACGTGACTAGTGAACCCAGCCACATTTCTCAACTGCTAAGTATGTATGGTAACTGGATATACATTCTAACCCCCTCTATCCCATTGTAATGTGCACAACTTCTTTCTGCTCTCTCTGTCCAACCCCCCTCCCCTCCCCCGCTACTTACCAACTTTCTCAGTCCTTTTCTGATGTTGAGCCTTGTTTATTGCTATTGCAAATGAAACCTTGATTGGGAACTGAAGTCGTTTAAAACGAATGGGTAAACGGGTAAGCATCGTTGGTATACGGGGTATAAGAGACACCTCTCCAGTTCCACGATCTGTGGGGGTAGTAGCTTCAATGACTTTACTCCACATAATTTTAGTCTGTGAATGGAGAGGTTTACAATGTTTTGAATGATTCAGATTCTATGGCAGTATTCTAATCATAAGCTGATATACATAAAAAAACAACTTGTCTAATGCTTTACATGCACTCCTAAAATAGTTGAAACTGACAGTGAGAAAGAAATCGAAGCCACGCATTCTGACAGCACAGCACTTTCTTTCCTGCAACTGGTTTCAACAAAAGATATGTACACTGCCACTTAGCCATCTTAGCCCTGAGTCCACCTCATTAAGGTATCATGAACTAGGCTACGGGTTTGGCATTTTGGGAGGCTAGGAAGTTCTCCTCTATATGGCCCATAAAAAGGTTGGCGTAGGAGGGTGCCATTTGGGTTCCCATGGCTGTGACGTAGATTTGTTTGTACACCTTCCCTTCAAAGAAATAGTAGTAGTAATTAGGATATAGTTAGTGAGGTGTATGAGGAATGAGATAGTGAGTTTGGAGTCTTGAAGGATGTTGGGAAAGGTAGTGTTCGATGTCAGTATGAGGTATGTTAATATACAGGAAATTGGCTGGTTGGGAGACCAAACTACGAGGTAATCGGTCCGTTGTTCCTAATAAAACAATGCCACAAGTGTGAGAATGAAATAGACGAGTCATATAACACAAAACAGAAAGAAAGGAAAGACCACAAGAACGAAGGAAAGGCAAAGAACACTAAAAGAACAAAAGAGGACAAGAAAACAACATAGAGGCGCTAGAAAGAGAAGAGAGTAAAACAAGGAAGCAGATTACAGTGGCAAGCCGACCACGAAAATAAAAAGGAAAAGCCAGCCACTGCAACACATTAAAACCTTGACCCTAAAAGCACTAGGGTGGAGGACACAGAGGACAAAGGACAGGCGCTAAAACTCAGCTCGAACAATAAAAATGCAAGCCATTAAATTTCCACCCTCATGGATGAAACGCAAAACCAAATCAGCTGATGAGGCGTTGCCTGATAAAAATCAATGATAATGAGCCTGGCAACCGAAGATGAAGTCGCAGGGCAGCCAAAGAAGGACAGAGCAAAAGAATATGGGCTACTGTCAACTGGGTGCTGCACCAACACTGGGGAGTCGCTTATGTGTGGCCAATGTGGAGCCTGCAGAGAACCACAGAGTCCCTGCGAGACGCCCTCATCCAGGACTTCCACACATTCGTGGTCCCCTTAATGGCTCTCAGTTTGTTGTATGTACAGAGATTTTGCCATTCCATCTCCCAAAGCTGAAAAACTTTACGGTGCAATAACAAACACAGCTCACTTGCGGGGATGCCCATCTCCAGAAGTGGTTTCCGTGTAACCTGTTTGGCCAGCCTGTCAGCAAGTTCATTTCCTGGGATTCCGATGTGACCAGGGGTCCAGATGAACACCACTGAATGATTGGACCGTTCCAGCACATAGATGGACTCCTGGATGGATGACTGGTCGATAGTTTTCAGGCTGCTCAAGGAGTCAGTACATAAAAGAAAAGACTCCCCAGGACATGAACGGATATACTGCAGTGCATGAGAAATAGCCACCAGCTCTGCAGTGAATACGCTGCAGCCACCGGGTAAGGAATGCTGTTCAATATGGCCGCCACACACATAGGCAAAGCCAACGCGACCGTCAGCCATCGAGCCTTCAGTGCAAACCACTTCAGAGCCCCGGAACACGTCAAGAATTGAGAGGAAGTGACAGCGGAGAGCCGCAGGGTTAATGGAGTCCGTAGGGCCATGTGAAAGATCCTGTCAAAGCTGCGGCCGAGGCGTTCACCATGGAGGCGTACGTGAATGGACCACACGTAGAGGTGGTAAAAGGGAAGGACTCCAGTTCAGAGAGAAGGGACTGCACGCGAACAGCAATCGTTAGCCCCAACCTGGGTCGCTGATGCAAGAGATGGACTGCCATGGGTGGGAAAAGGAGACTAATTCGGATGCTCAGGGGAACTACGAATGTATGCTGCGTAACTGGAGAGCAGTTGCGCATGTCTGATCCGCAATGGAGGAACACTGCAGTGGTGCACAGGGTTGAGTAAATGCAACGCTGAAGGTGCTGCCAATCCATAAACCACACTCCCATAGTCAATTTGAGATTGGACAAGGGCTCTGTAGAGCTGCAGCAGTGTAGTGCGATCTGCACCCGAATTGGTGTTGCTCAAGCAACAGAGGACACTGAGGTGCTGCCAGCACTTCTGCTTAAGCTGACAAAGACGAGGGAGCCAAATCAATCGAGCATCGAAAACCAGTCCTAGGAATTTATATGTCTCCACTACAGTGAGTGGATCGTCATTAAGGTAAAGTGCTGGTTCCGGATGAACGGTACGACACCAACAGAAGTGCATGACACACGACTTTGCGGCTGCTGTTGTCAACCTTTCCACCAAAACCCCCAATTCCATAGAACTTTCAGACCTATTCATAGGCCTCACCTTGAGCCCTACACCCTGATTTAAAAATGCTCTACTTGTCAAAGACCTACTCTCTTTCTCAGGTTCCCGGCAATGGAAATCCTTTGCTGCCAATCCCTCTAACCAAAGCCAACAAAATTCCAATACTGAACCATTCCTCTCCCAGGTCATACAATCACCCAACCATGCTAATCTCCTTTTTCACTCCATTTACCCCACCTCCTTGTCCCACAACTTCCTGATGCTGCACTGTTGGCATACTAGTACCTGTGCACTCCGCCAGACAGCATTCCTCTCTTCCCAAACAATTATGGCATTATATCACCTGCCGGCACACCAGTCGGGAATGATACGGGAATGATAAGGAAGAGATGGCTGTCAGAAGAAGTCAGGCAATAGCAGGCTGGACAGAGCTCCCTCCAGGGTGACAACTTAACAGCAGCGGCCTTTATGTGAAGAGGTCATAAGTGCCACGATCGACTGGTAATGGCCCAGTTCTACAGCAGTGTCAACTCTAGTCACTTCACTTGTCCACTCTATGTAGTACAGACTTTGATTATTTCGTATGTCGCCCTTTGCTTGTGACACATCTGTGTAATTGCGAAAGTTAAGTATTGTATCTTTTCTTATTGTAATAAAACTCATTAATACAACTGGTTTGTTTGCTTGTCCAGCAATCCGAGTTTGTTGGCTTCCTAGACACCACATATTTGGCAACGAGGAAGTGAATGAACATCATAGTGACAAACTGTTACTACAGCTGACAGGCACCACAGAGTCTCTGTTTTGTTTATCATGGGCTTTTCTGTTTTGCTGGCACCTTAATTCTACCTTGTCTTTTCTTTGCAGGGGTGTGTTACCTGTTTTCACAGTGTCTCTTATAGTGTTTTTTCTATTCAGTGTTTTCAGGTGGATGTTGTGGAAATTTTCTTTGCATGTGTGCTTATTTTTCTTGCTTGCATTGTCTATTTATCACATTTGCCTATTCCAAAATGAGCAATCCCCTCTTTCATCCCCTGCTCAGGTGCCTCAGCTGCAAACCATACATGCAACGCAGCTAACACAGATGTTTCAGTTTCAGATGCAGCAGATAGCCGCCCTACTAAACATGCTACAGCAACTACTAACCAATCAAGTGACCAACGCAGTGCAAAATACAACTGTAGTTCTGGGTGCATTTTCGCCGTTTAATGAAAAAGAAGAGGAATGGCTCGAGTGGTTGCAATAGTATGAAGCCCACGTCATAGTTCACAACATATCAGGTACTGTGAAAATACATTACTTTTTGTCAACGGTAGGAAGTGCCGTCTTTTGCCTCACTCAGCAATTATTCCTTAACGCCACTCCAAGTGAACTTTCCTATGACCAGGTAGTAGAGTCTCTAACTTTTATGACCAACAAATGAATGTGCTTACAGCTAGATACCAACTCTTTATTTGCAAGGAAAGGTTCGAACAAACTTGTCACGAGTGGGAAACAGATTTGTTGGGTATGACTAGGAAATGCAAATTCAAATGTGTTTGTGGTGTTTTACGAGGTGCATTCAAGTTCTAAGGCCTCCGATTTTTTTTCTAATTAACTACTCACCCAAAATCGATGAAACTGGCGTTACTTCTCCACGTAATCGCCCTGCAGACGTACACATTTTTCACAACGCTGACGCCATGATTCCATAGCAGCGGCGAAGGCTTCTTTAGGAGTCTGTTTTGACCACTGGAAAATCGCTGAGGCAATAGCAGCATGGCTGGTGAATGTGCGACCAAGGAGAGTGTCTTTCATTGTTGGAAAAAGCCAAAAGTCACTAGGAGCCAGGTCAGGTGAGTAGGGAGCATGAGGAATCACTTCAAAGTTGTTATCACGAAGAAACTGTTGCGTAACGTTAGCTCGCTGTGCGGGAGCGTTGTCTTGGTGAAACAGCACACGCGCAGCCCTTCCTGGACGTTTTTGTTGCAGTCCAGGAAGGAATTTGTTCTTCTTCAAAACATTTTCGTAGGATGCACCTGTTACTGTAGTGCCCTTTGGAGCGCAGTGGGTAAGGATTACGCCCTCGCTGTCCCAGAACATGGACACCATCATTTTTTCAGCACTGGTGGTTACCCGAAATTTTTTTGGTGGCAGTGAATCCGTGTGCTTCCATTGAGGTGATTGGCGCTTTGTTTCTGGATTGAAAAACGGCATCCACGTCTCATCCATTGTCACAACCGACGAAAAGAAAGTCCCATTCATGCTGTCATTGCGCATCAACATTGCTTGGCAACATGCCACACGGGCAGCCATGTGGTCGTCCGTCAGTATTCGTGGCACCCACCTGGATGACACTTTTCGCATTTTCAGGTCGTCATGCAGGATTGTGTGCACAGAAACCACAGAAATGCCAACTCTGGAGGCGATCTGTTCAACAGTCATTCGGCGATCCCCCAAAACAATTGTCTCCACTTTCTCGATCATGTCGTCAGACCGGCTTGTGCGAGCCCGAGGTTGTTTCGGTTTGTTGGCACACGATGTTCTGCCTTCATTAAACTGTCGCACCCACAAACGCACTTTCGACACATCCATAACTCCATCACCACATGTCTCCTTCAACTGTCGATGAATTTCAATTGGTTTCACACCACGCAAATTCAGAAAACGAATGATTGCACGCTGTTCAAGTAAGGAAAACGTCACCATTTTAAGTTTTTTAAAACAGTTCTCATTCTTGCCGCTGGCGGTAAAATTCCATCTGCCGTACGGTGCTGCCATCTCTGGGACATATTGAGAATGAACGCGGCCTCATTTTAATACAATGCGCATATTTCTATCTCTTTCCAGTCCGGAGAAAAAAAATCGGAGGCCTTAGAACTTGAATGCACCTCTTATGTTCAGATGTTTTGTTGTGCGATGGTATCATGTACAATATAACTGATATGAGACTTAGAAAACAGATTTTGAAACATTCTGATCCATCATTTCAGCGCATACTGCAAATTCTAGATTAGTATGATTCAGGTGCTGTGTCAGCCAATAAATATGAGCAGCCACCAATTTGATGGGTTCAGTCGTACTTGCGCACGACTGGCCCTGTAGGCAGCAATAGTGCACAAATGCCAAGCCATGTAAACAGTCTTTAAATGGGAAAACAGAAATAAGTAATGTCCTCGATGGTATTCATGGCACAAACGTCAGGGCTGCCCATCTAGACAAGCACAGTGTTTTGCTTGTGGCAAGGTAGGTCACATACAATCCATATATTTGCAATGGAACAAACATAAGAATTCTGCCCACTCGCAAAATTCTAGTCACAAGGCCCATGTTATCAATGCAGTGTATTCAAAACCTGCTGTACGCATTAGCAAAACTGGCAAACAAAAAGTTTCTTCAGTGCTATACCAATCCAAACTTTGTTCATTTGCATCTTACTGGAAAGCGTCTGAAATTTCAGTTGGACATGGGTAACTGTTACATTGCTGAATTGTAACACAATGAACTGTTAGGCTCCCAAAGCCTGTCCAAAACTAGCATGCACCTGACTGCTTATAATGGACAAGACATTCCCATTTTCGGAAAACATACTTTGCCTGGCATGTATCGCTCACATAAGAGAACTGTGACTTTCACTGTCCAAAAATCATGTGATTGTGAGAACATATTTGGCCTTGATTTGTCTGGTTTTCAAATTCTGGACAATATGTTGTCTGTGACTGCATTTAACACCAAAGACAGTGTAGTTAGCTCCCTGAAAGAATTTCCTGAACTCTTTTTCTGAAGGTTTAGGCAAGGCTAACAATTTTGTTGCACTTATTAAAATGAAAGACAATGCTCAGCCGAAATTTTGCTGGGCCAGAACTGTTCCCATTGCACTATGGGGCAATGTGGCTGCTGCATTTAAAGAATTGCAAGATAGAAGAGCTATTATGCCCATACAAGCTAGTCAGTGAGCCAAGTCCACTGGTTTTGCTCCTCAAACCCTCAGGTCGCATTCGCCTCTGTGTTGACTGTCTACTGTCAACCCACAAACTGTGATTGATATTTATCCATTGCCACGTCCATACGATCTTGGGTACAGATTAGGCACTGGTCACTACTTTTTGAAAACTGATTTGCATGATGCATATCTTCAAATATCACTAGATGACGAATCTCAAACCGTGTGTGTTGTGAATACTCATTTGGGCTTGTTTAAATATTTGCATCTGCCTTTTGGCAGTGCTTCTGCATCCAACATTTTCCAATGGTATTTGAAACAGCTGACTGCTGAAGTACCAAACTGTTCAAACTACTTGGACAATATTGTAGTAGCTGGTTGTATGCCTGAAGAAAACATTGCGAATGTGTGTGCTTTGTTTCGTGTGTTATCAGATGCACAACTGAAGTGTAGACTGGACAAGTGTGATTTTTTTTTTTTTTTAAACCTGAGTTGTTGTATCTTGGTCATGTCATAAATAGTCAAGGTGTCCATCCTCTTCAGTCACATTTGTTAGGATCTGTGACCTGCCGGTTTCCTCACAATGTCATAGAACTGCAGTCTGACTTAGGAAAAATGAACTATTATATTCGGTTCATACTGAAATGCTGTACAAATTGCAACCCCATTGCATTGCTCGCGTCGCAAGAATGTCCCCTCTGTTTGGGCAGATGAGTGCCAAGAAGCTTGGTTCACTTTGATCCTGACAAATCAGTTGTGTTGCAAGTTGACACTTCCTCTTACGGAATCTGTGCATTCTTTTCACACAGATTTGGTGATAAAGACAGGCCTATTGCTTTCGCATCAGAAGTGTTGTCCAAAGCTCAGCGTAACTATTCACAAACAGAGAAATAGGCATTGGCTACTCTGTATGGTGTCACCAAATTCCACCACTATTTGTATGGCAGGAATTTCTACTTTGTAACAGATCACAAGACATTGCAGTCCTTGTTTCATTCGATGAATCTGGTTCCTGTATGAACTGCCCAAAAATTGCAAAGATGGGCTTTGCTGTTGTCTCAATACCAGTACGAGACTGTGTATCATTTGGCAGCTCAACACTTTTAAGTCTTCCGATGGGCCTTGATACGTATTATGACGTTTCTGCTGCATCTTGTTGTCACATCAATGCTCAGGATTTTGAATTGCTTCAATCCTTTCCTCTGGACTAAAGGAAAGTTGCACAGACCATGGAAGCTAATTGCGGTTTGAGCATTTTGCTAAAATACATTCACACATCTTGGCCTCACTCATTGCACAGGATAAAGAATTCTGTAATGCGCTGATACTTTGCACATCGGCATAACACCACATAAACAGCAAGGTGTGATTCTTGTTTAAAATTACAGTGGACAGTCATGTGTGTTGATCCCCCAAAGTTTACAAAAAGAAGTGTTGCAGTTACTTAACCAAGTACACTCGGGGATTGTTTGTATTAAACAGTTAGCGCGTCAACACTGTACTTGGCAGGGTATGGACGCACAAATAGAACAGATGACGTCACAGTGTCACGCATGTGTGGAAAATCAGTCTGTTCCTCCACAAAAATTATCTGCTTGCCTAAGTCGCAACCACCACGGCAACATGTGCACATAGACTTTGAGGGTCCTTTTTGGAACATTCATTGGTTGACTGTGATAGACTCTTATAGCAAGTCTCCTTATGCTGTGCCAATAAAGTCGACAACACCACGTAGCATAATTCAGGCGTTGTCCTCTATTTTTGGCCTTGAAGGTATGCCTGAAGTCCTAATGTCAGACAATGACCCTCAGCTCAACTCAAATGAATCTCAAATATTCTGTGAGCGCAATGGCATATAGCCTCTAAATAGTGCACTGTTCCATCCACAGTCAAACAGTGAAGTGGAAAGTTTAGTCTGAACCTTCAAGCAGCAGCAGCCAAACTTCGCACCACACACTCCAGGGGTCAAGCATTGCAAATGTTTCTCGCCTCCTATCGTTCGCATGCATGAGATGGATCATTGCCGGCGGTACTGCTTCACAGCCGCCGCCACTGGACACTGCTCCACCCTTCGCAGCATCCGGCACTGAAGGAAGGCTGCAAGTATCGCTTTGCGCCCCCAGTATTGTGTTTATCAGGGTTTTTAGCGCCAGCAGATGACAAGTGCAAGGTGAGATCCTCCGTCGACTTGGTGCATGCATGTTTCTCATTTCAGGCCCAGACTGACTGCAGTGTCGGCATCACAATCAAATTCGCCACTGTCATGTGCACGGTGATCCTTCTGTATCTCTTTCACCAGATTCATGGATCCCGAGGACTGCGTGGCCACAGCAGCTGCCAGAGGGTGTCATCACGACACCACGGGACGACCCCATGGAGACGGAGCCTTTGCCTCCTCTCATCCTACTGATAAGAGCTGGACCTGCCTATGCCACAGCAGCTGATGCCTTCTAAATCTCTACCCTTCTGGGGGACATTTACACCAGAGCGAAGGCCGGATGGCGGGGTACAACCAGAAGTCTGACGTCTCCTGCAGATGCAGCTTCCGGTCCCTTGGAGCATCCACACTCCTGCTTCCCTCCTGTTGTCGTGCTCCATATACAATGATGGTCTGTCGCTTTGGGGTGGGGGTGAGGGAATCTTACAGTGTAAAGTCAAGTGCCTGCACACAAGTAGGGAATGACAGGGAAGAGAAGACTGTGAGAAGAAGTCAGCCAATTGCACTCTGACCGGACCTCCCTCCAGGACAACAACATGACAGCAGCGGCCCCTATGTGAAGAGGACATAATCATCACAATTCACTGCTGATGGCCCAGTTCTATAGCAGCATCAACTCTAGTCACTTCGCTTCTTCACTATGTAGCACAGACTTGGAATTGTCTGTATTTAAGAACATTGATTATTTCGTATGTCTCCCTTTGCTTGCAACACATCTGTGTAATTGTGACAGTTAAGCATTATATTTTTTCTTATTGTAATAAAACTCATTAATACGACTGGTTGATTGATTGTCTAGCGATCCGAGTATGCAGGCTTCCTAGACACAACACACACTGCTATCCCTTTCCCTTCCCCATCCCCTCCAGATTGCTACTTCCATCCAATGTGTTAGTTGCATTCTTGCCTGAGCTGCCGAGATGGTGGTCATGTGCATGTGAGGTGTGCTTGCTTGGGTGAATGAATGGTGGGCATTTCTTTTTTTCCAATGAAGGCTGAGGCTGAAAGGTGGTGTGTAAGTGTCTTAATTGTGCCTGTCTGCAACTTAGCATGTTATCTTTACAGTAAGTAGCAACCTACGAGGGCCGTTCAGAAAGTAACCTCCGGTTGATTTAAAAAAAATACACCAAGTTAAATAAAAATATTTTAATATATACATCTTACAACTACATCTTTGCACTATTTTTCTACATAGTCTCCATAGCGATTGAGGCACTTATCGTATCTCTTCACAAGCTTTGAAATTCCTTCTGCATAAAAATCACCCGCTTGTGCCTGGAGCCAGCCTGTGACCGCATCTTTGAGCTCTTCGTCGTCATCAAACCGCTGTGACCCGAGCCATTTCTTCAAATGCATGAAGAGGTGATAATCACTTGGCGCCAGGTCTGGGCTGTAAGGTGGATGGTTGATAACGTCCCACTTGAAGGACTCAAGAAGGGCCGTTGTTCTGCGAGCAGAGTGAGGACGGGCGTTATCGTGCAAAAAAACGATACCGGAAGTCAGCATACCACGGCGTTTGTTCTGTATAGCCCGTCGTAACTTTTTTATTGTTTCACAGTACACGTCTTGATTAATGGTCGTACCACGTTCCATGAATTCAACCAACAACACCCCTTTGGCATCCCAAAACACCATTGCCATCAGTTTTCTGGCAGAAAAATCTTGCGAGGCTTTTCTTGGTTTGGTAGGCGAATTTGAATGTGCCCACATCTTTGATTGTTCTTTTGTCTCAGGGTTCACGTACTTAATCCAGGTTTCGTCACCGGTCACGATTCTGTTTAACAATGGTTCTCCTTCGTCCTCATAACGTGACAGAAAGTCTAATGCAGAGGCCATTCTTTGAGTTTTGTGGTGGTCGGTAAGAATTTTGGGCACCCATCATGCACAGAACTTACGGTAACCCAATCTTGCTGTCACTATCTCGTACAAGAGAGTCTTAGAAATCTGTGGAAAACCAGTAGACAACTCCGACATTGAGAAACGTCGATTTTCACGAACTTTTGCATCAACTGTCTGAACGAGTTTGTCAGTCACCAATGATGGTCTACCACTCCTCTCTTCATCATGAACGTTTTCTCGTCCACTTTTAAATAAACGTACCCATTCACAGACAACTCCTTCACTCATAACTCTTGGTCCGCACACGGCACAAAGCTCACGATGAACAGCTGCAGCAGAATATCCTTTGGCTGTAAAAAACCTTATGACAGCACGCACTTCAACATTTGGCGGGGTTTTCTATTGCAGCACACATTTCAAACTGCCACAAAAACTAAACTAGTGCAGGTACGACGTTCACTCGACCACGGCTTGATGCCGACTGACCTGTTGAGTGCGTGAACGCACAGATGGCGTCGCTAATCCCCCCATAACCCACACTGTGACCAATCGGAGGTTACTTTCTGAACCGCCCTCGTATCTTTTCCTACATTGTTGATATTCCTAAAGGGAGATTCCATTGTTAAGTAACTTTCCTTGTTTTAGTTCTGTAATTGCCACATGTACTTCTTTATTTCGATCTGAGAAGTCAAAAACCAGATTCCACAGATTTAACTTTAAAAATGTTTTATATTAAAATGTAGACTTTCATGGCCAGAAATATCATGTCCATTATAATTATCCGGGCTGTTATGCCGTGGTCGGTTGATGAATTCTGTGTCGATTCCCCACGTTTCGTCTCCGACTGCGGGAGACATCTTCAAGGGGGTCCGTAGCTCAATGGAAGGTCCAACACACCCACTGGCTCGCTACTGACTGCCGCTAAATCCCGTGTCCGCGCGCTCCCACGCCACGGCGTGACGTCACGTGTTTTGAAAACGTCAGTGCAATTGACCGCTGTCCGTCGCCGTCGATCGCCGTTGCCATCACCCAGTAGTGGGCGGGTGGTACACATAATCTTTAACACCGGCATCCATATGCCGTTTAATTTCACACCCTCCTCCTTACGGTTGAAATTATTAGGGTGTTTAGCGATTTCGATTGCCTCCCTGTAGAGCCTTTCATAATATCCGCTTGTGGCCGTGTAACGTCTATTAGTTAACATATTTGAATGTTTTGAATAGAATTATTTAAAGAAGCCTTGCATTATTATTTGTAGTAGCGTGCTTGGAATATTATCCCATCCTTTTGAGAGATTTTCAGTTATTTAAATATTATCCGTGGTGCAGAGCTGCGCTACGAACTAACGAGCCGCTGCCGCAGCGCATTCAAACTGCATAAAAAGAAATCGATCATACCGCAAAGAAGCGGGAAGGTAATAGTGAAATAAAATCATCTCTTTCAGCTTCCGGACTTGCAGAGCAGAGCAGCAGATTTTATGGTGTGTTTTGCAGGTTGACGCGGGCTGCTGATAATATATGACTAACAGTAAAAAAAAGATAATTTACCTTCGTAACATAACAGGAATTTCGCTGTGCTTGGTTCTTGTCTGGCAAACCTTATAGTGAAAACGTATTTTTCTCCGACAATAGTCTCATGTTCTTGGGCTAGTCGTGGTAATTATTGGTGTTTTACTCTTAACAAAAATCCACTGCAAAATTATTTTGATGATGAACAATCTTTGCGAACTGTAACATAAATATTTCATAACAAAATAATTTTTCATTTTCAATAACTATAAAGTAGGGAAGATATGTTGACTTTTATAGTGAATTACAGTAACGAAAAATGTTCCTTTAATAGAAAGCCAGTTAAAGAACAATAAGAACCCAATATATTCTGTTTTGTTGAAAATTAATGATTATAAAGAAATTCATGGCACAGCATTAATAAAAGGTATTTCGCGGCTCTTTTCGTATATGCGTTGTTACGCAAATAATAATAATAAAACTAAGCAAAATAAGAGGAAAGAGTCTTTACGAAAAGTGAAACTGACGCGAAACTGGCGCCCATAAACGCGGGACCCGAATTTGCAGTGGCCACGAAAATAAATGTTTATGTAATTTCTTTCAGTGTCTATTGTTATATATATGTATGTATTTAGTGATAAATGTATGTATGTGTATCATGATTAATGCCGTGTATTAATGAATGTACAAAAATTTTTCATGAAAAACCGCACCACTGCAAGCAAGTCAGAGGAAAAACGATCCTGATAGTACTGAGAAACTGTAACGACTACATAATCCGGGGGCAGCCGAACCCCGAGATCAGATAAATTGAAGGTAAGACTACAGTGTAGTTGTCCTGTTTGTAGAAGCGTAACTCCAGTGAAGTGATCTCATATCGCTAGTGGTGTGTAGTTTGATGTTAGTGTTTATGACAGGACAAAGTTGATTGTAGATAGTAATTTTTAGTGTGCCGTGTATTGTAGATAAATTAACATATTTTGTGTGCAAGTGAAAAAACTGTCAGATCTTGTGTTCGAGTAGGTAATTTATGAATATGGTTAAATTGCGCAGTCAACGTCCGAGCAATATGGATACTGAGGAACAGCCATTAGTTAGTGCAGGAAATGTAGAAGCGGGTGCATTAAGCAGTACAAGTACTCTCTTTGAGGAGATACCATGCGAAAATGTGGGGGCAGGGGCACAGGAAGTGATGCCACCGCCCACCAGTGCTCAAGGAGAGGTAGATAAAGAAATTGCACCACCTCCAGAAGAGCAGGAACCAGAGAGTGGTAATCTGCCTGGTGGATATTCACTTCAGGCGATATTAGAGCGCGTGCTGGATTACCAGGCAAAATTTGCGCAACAGCAAGCCGAGCGAGATCGCCAGCAAGCTGAGCGAGATCGCCAGCAAGCTGAGCGAGATTGCCAGTTAGCAGAAAATTTACTTGCCCAGCAGGCTGAGAGGGATCGCCAGCAAGCGGAGCGAGATCGCCAGCAAGCTGAGCGGGACCAGCAACTTGTGCAATCGTTAGAACATATGAAAAAAGACATTGCCTGTATGAAACAGAATTATGAATCGATACCTAAGGCTGTGCAGGAGTTGACTGTACAGGTCAACAACCTGCAAGTAGCAAACACTAACAGGGTAGACGAGATAGGTGTCTTAGCCAAACGATTAGAAAAGCTAGAAATAGATTCCACACAGCTTTTAGAGCAGAAGTGGAACGAACAAGCAACTAAAATTGAAACCGAATTCAACTCATGGCTAGAAGTAAAGGAGAGTGAGATCGACAAAAATATTAATTCTAAGGTACAAGCAGCAATAGCAGATAGAGATCCCGAATCGTTCAGTACCGCAGTAAATAGTCAGGTACAGAACGAAGTGCAAACCATCAAACAAATACTCAGTGAGGATATTCCGCAGTGGCAAGTGAATATTAACAAACGGATATCCGACTTGGAAAAGGGTTTAGCACAAAGTAGCAAACATCTTGAACATGAAAATATGTCGCCAACAGCCAATGTTTTTGGCAACGCACAAACTTATATGCGACGCAACAATGGTGAATCTTTAGGTGATAATGCGAAGAGCTGTAGCTTCGGTTCGGAGCACACAGCCTATGTCCCAGGAGCAAACCAGTATAGTCCAAAAATATTAGTTGAAGAAAGTTTGATAAAAAATAGGCAATTTCAAACGTTTACTACTGAACGGAAGTCAGTACACCCAGTAGTATTCATAAAAAGCTTTAAAAATATCTTGCCTAGTGTGTGGAATGAAGCACAGAAAATTCAATACGTAATGTCATACATTCAGGGTGATGCAGCATTGTGGGCTACGGAAGTAGCAGACAGCTGCATGACATACGAACAGTTTGAGAGGGCATTTTTGTTGAAATACTGGTCGCCTTGTATACAAGAGCGGCTAAGAAAAGAAGTATACAATCCCGAACCGTACTCACCCCGTCTTGGGAATCTGACACGGTATTTCGAGAAGTACATAAACAAAACGCGTTACTGGAACGAGCCTATCTCACCACGAGACATAATAAGACTCCTAAAATCACATTTACCCCTTCATATCAAAGAGAAATTAATACACGTACCAGAAAGCGACATGGAACATTTCCTGTCTGTTCTAGATTCAATAGACTTAATCCAGGAAGACGCAAAAGCAGCGTGTGATCACTCGCGGAATAATGGATCAGGGTGTAAACATGACAGAAATAATAGTGCACAAAACTACAACCATGGAAATGGTGGGAGTGGTAACAAGCGGCAAGAGCATTCGCAAAATTGTAATAATGGTAGAAATCAAAACGGGTATGGTCAGCCGTCTCATAATAAAAAGCGTCGGTTTGACGACCGGTACGATTCCGAACTGCCAGGGACCAACCGCTGGAAAAATGCGCGAGGTCAGGAGGTCAGTGGCATAGCAATTACAATGACGGTAATCGTAATTGGAATCAGAATCAGCGACCAAGCCCAGAGCGGCAGGGTAATGATCGGTACGACAACAACAGACCACCACTGCAAAACGCGCCTATTGCGCAGTCGTGGCGGCCCACAAACCAAAGCGTAAACATAGTAGAGGTCGCGGATAATAGCCGTCCAAGTACCTCGCAAGCAAGCCATCCAACAAACTAGAATCGGCCTCGATATGCTCTCCATCGCTGGCTGAGGGGTGGAGTGAGAGCAACACGAATGACAATAATATCCCTGGAATACATATGCTGCGATACAACGATGGTATCAGTATGGATAAAGATCTACTGACCGAACCGCATGAATGTAAGATAGATAGCAACGAAAATGTGCAAGCCATAATAGAAGCGAAAATCAATGATGTTGCAGTGAATATAATCATTGACACAGGTGCCTCAGTGAGTGTAATGAGTACAGAGTTGTTTAAAGTGCTAGGGAAGGGACGTAGCATACCGACTTTCCCGGTTAATAATTGCAAGGTGTCTGAAGCTATAAGTGCACAGAGCCAGTTAGTTAAGTACCAGGTGCAGGTGGAGATTTGTAAGGAGGGCGAAGCCATAGTGAGCTCGTTCCTCATTGCTAAAGAGTTAAAGGTGGCCTGCATTCTGGGAGTAGATTTTCTCCGTGAGAGGGACGCAGTGATCGACCTCTCCTCGGGAAAACTAAGCATAGTTAATAAAGGTAGGAGGATTGAGTTGTCTATGATGAAATCGAAGGAAGTACTTGTGCCATGTTGCAATCAAATTAACATCAAATGTAGGAGCCCCTGGGTACTACACCTCAATGATTATTCACCTGTGACGGAGCTCTATTATCCGAGTATAAGAGATAGAAATTTTGAACCAAATGTTGATGAATTTCAGACCAAAGTACAGGAATCTGAAAGTTTAAGCAACATACAAAAGCAACAGTTGACGCAGCTGTTATCAGAATATAACATGGTATTTACCGACCGACCAGGAATAGTCAAAGGGTACCACTATCACATAGAGGTGATGCCCCATAAAACATACTGTCGCGCATCTTACTCCATCCCTTGGTCGAAGAGGGAGGTAGTGGCTAAAGAGATTCGGAAGATGTTAGAATGGGTATATTCAGGGCCCTTTGAAGTAATAAAGGTGCCACACGAATGTAGCTATTTGTTAGCACATCCCCAGACGGGGAAAATAAAAGGACTGTATCCACGTAAAGATGTAAAATTATTTATTCAGTGACATGTCTGATGTAAATAGTAGTAGTAAGAAGATTTCAATTGTGTTTTAGAGTATAAGTATGTTAGTTTTAAGAAAGAATCTGTGTATAGCTAAAACTTTGAGGAAGTAGAATCAGTAAACTGAGCAATAACAGGCAAATTGAAGACTTTGTTTACAAACAGTTAGTGTCATTAAAATACGATATGCTCTTCAAGCAATGAATAATCTTTTGTTGACAAAATAATGATTAATTTCTTGAATCATTTTCCATTTGTAGTAAGTAAGTACAATTAATGATGCAATCTCATATAATTATGTAACAGATGTAATTGTGTTAGAATTAAGGAACGCTGAGAGAGAGTCTCTACTAGCCAAAAATGGACTTTGTAGTACGAAATAATTATGTGATGTAATGTTTACTGCCAATAGTGATCTGAGAACGACACTGGAGCAGAATTCAATCAAAAACAAACCCGTTCCGTGTAACCTACGCTTTGTATGTATCGATGCTTCAATTGAAACCTGTGTACTCGGTACACGTTCTTGAATATTAATTACGCGGTACGCGAATCAAGTTACGCGTAAACTACAATCAAGCTGTCATGCACATGGTAAAATCTGTTTGCTAGATGGGTGATAACCTGGCAAGCTACACTAAAAAAGGAAAAGAAAGCTATGTACCAAAAATCACACACCTTTAAATAATTACAAAAAAAAAAAAAGCCATATATGTCTAGTAATAGTATTAAAAGTGTGTAATGACAGGGTAACAATGGACTCAATGTAAATGAGAGTGATTATGCTAAGAACAGTTGTTATGCATTAAAAATAAACTGTGTGCATAAACAATCTAGGAAAGGACGGAATATTGTGTGTAGTAGGGACAGAAAATGACTGTTGTACCTGCACCAATATATACGTCGGTATAAGTTAGGTGTTGAGTGATTAACTGTCATAGTGCAGTGCTCAACGAACAATACACTGAGTAAAAACGGTAGTTAATGATCCGTTCGGAGTCGATACAAACAAACATCACTCAACGGAAACATTTAGTGTGTGTGTGAACTGAAACATTTTCGCGTGTTGAGAGATGCTCTGGCAGCGAATCGACCGTGAAAACAAATGAAAGTGTGTAGTACAATGTGTGTGTGACGAACCCTAAATACCAGTGTCACAAGAGACCCGTTATCACGCCAAAACAGCCTGTGCATACCAGCGAAGCGACGGCGTAATGAACAATAAACGCTTTTAACCAAAGTGCATTTTCTTCCACAGCTAATAATTTGTATCCTTAAAGACAGTACACCGTTGTGGAATGTTTGTTTCATGCGTTACGACGGGGAGCCATGCGGAGAAGCAGAGACGGGTGCCGTGCAGCCAGCCAGCCAGTCGCAGAAACCACTGCAACACGCCGACATTAGGGAATGATTCGGCGCGGTTCGCGACTGCTCGGGCGCCACCTCAGCACGCCGTCGCTGTTACTGCGAGCAGGTCGTCGACCTCAGCGGATGTTGGCACGCCGCGTTCCAGATGACGCTACGCAACAATTGCTTCGTGCCGCCCGCTCCGTACGACATTGTTGACGTTCAACCGAACATTACCAACTACGTTGTTAATGTACTAATATGAAAATGATTTATTGGACACGAAATTACGTGACAAACATTTTTTTCTCTTCTTTAGTTTACTGTGTATAAACTCAAAACATTCACTTGTTAAATGATATATGTGATATGTGTTCGTCATATTAGTGAAGCAAACTGACACGAATGCCATACCATGGTAGAACATTTGTCGTGAGTAAGTGTAGAGACAATCCATTACATTACTGTAAAACTGTTGAATGATTGACTTTCACATTGACACAAAACACAAATGTGAAAGAGTGTAGAAGGTACATTTTTAACAGAGAGACTAAAAGTTTAACATTGGGTAATAAATAACCTCTGTTATCTGTGAACATTGGATAAAGTCCAACCTTTTTTGATGAACAATCAAACCGTGTGTTAAGACAAACCAGGTGAGATGACCATGGCTCCGGCGCAGTTTTCCCAGGTTTTCTGACCGCACGTAGCCCAAATGGGGGAGCCAGAAAATTGTAATGACCCTGGGACTAGGTTTACGGTCACCTCGCAAAGTGTGAAAAAACTATAAAGAGTGTAATTAAAACTATAATGTAAAAGAGAAAAGAAATGATCAGTGAATATTCCAAACAAGGTGATAGACAATGACAAAACGGACGTTAGTGGCAGCATATTGCCGAACATTCTTAACGTTAGTCAATTGCTGCCAGGGGGCATTGTAACGTCTTCAGCAAAGGACATATTTTGTAGTAAAGAGAGAACATTGTGCATCATATTCTGTTATTCCCCCCCATGAACCATGGACCTTGCCGTTGGTGGGGAGGCTTGCGTGCCTCAGCGATACAGATAGCCGTACCGTAGGTGCAACCACAACGGAGGGGTATCTGTTGAGAGGCCAGACAAACGTGTGGTTCCTGAAGAGGGGCAGCAGCCTTTTCAGTAGTTGAAAGGGCAACAGTCTGGATGATTGACTGATCTGGCCTTGTAACAATAACCAAAACGGCCTTGCTGTGCTGGTACTGCGAACAGCTGAAAGCAAGGGGAAACTACAGCCGTAATTTTTCCCGAGGGCATGCAGCTTTACTGTATGATTACATGATGATGGCGTCCTATTGGGTAAAATATTCCGGAGGTAAAATAGTCCCCCATTCGGATCTCCGGGCGGGGACTACTCAAGAGGATGTCGTTATCAGGAGAAAGAAAACTGGCGTTCTACGGATCGGAGCGTGGAATGTCAGATCCCTTAATCGGGCAGGTAGGTTAGAAAATTTAAAAAGGGAAATGGATAGGTTGAAGTTAGATATAGTGGGAATTAGTGAAGTTCGGTGGCAGGAGGAACAAGACTTCTGGTCAGGTGACTACAGGGTTATAAACACAAAATCAAATAGGGGGAATGCAGGAGTAGGTTTAATAATGAATAGGAAAATAGGAATGCGGGTAAGCTACTACAAACAGCATAGTGAACGCATTATTGTGGCCAAGATAGATACGAAGCCCACGCCTACTACAGTAGTACAAGTTTATATGCCAACTAGCTCTGCAGATGACGAAGAAATTGAAGAAATGTATGATGAAATAAAAGAAATTATTCAGATTGTGAAGGGAGACGAAAATTTAATAATCATGGGTGACTGGAATTCGAGTGTAGGAAAAGGGAGAGAAGGAAACATAGTAGGTGAATATGGATTGGGGGACAGAAATGAAAGAGGAAGCCGCCTGGTCGAATTTTGCACAGAGCACAACATTATCATAACTAACACTTGGTTTAAGAATCATGAAAGAAGGTTGTATACATGGAAGAACCCTGGAGATACTAAAAGGTATCAGATAGATTATATAATGGTAAGACAGAGATTTAGGAACCAGGTTTTAAATTGTAAGACATTTCCAGGGGCAGATGTGGACTCTGACCACAATCTATTGGTTATGACCTGTAGATTAAAACTGAAGAAACTGCAAAAAGGTGGGAATTTAAGGAGATGGGACCTGGATAAACTAAAAGAACCAGAGGTTGTACAGAGATTCAGGGAGAGCATAAGGGAGCAATTGACAGGAATGGGGGAAATAAATACAGTAGAAGAAGAATGGGTAGCTTTGAGGGATGAAGTAGTGAAGGCAGCAGAGGATCAAGTAGGTAAAAAGACGAGGGCTAGTAGAAATCCTTGGGTAACAGAAGAAATATTGAATTTAATTGATGAAAGGAGAAAATATAAAAATGCAGTAAGTGAAACAGGCAAAAAGGAATACAAACGTCTCAAAAATGAGATCGACAGGAAGTGGAAAATGGCTAAGCAGGGATGGCTAGAGGACAAATGTAAGGATGTAGAGGCCTATCTCACTAGGGGTAAGATAGATACCGCCTACAGGAAAATTAAAGAGACCTTTGGAGATAAGAGAACGACTTGTATGAATATCAAGAGCTCAGATGGAAACCCAGTTGTAAGCAAAGAAGGGAAAGCAGAAAGTTGGAAGGAGTATATAGAGGGTCTATACAAGGGCGATGTACTTGAGGACAATATTATGGAAATGGAAGAGGATGTAGATGAAGATGAAATGGGAGATATGATACTGCGTGAAGAGTTTGACAGAGCACTGAAAGACCTGAGTCGAAACAAGGCCCCCGGAGTAGACAATATTCCATTGGAACTACTGACGGCCGTGGGAGAGCCAGTCCTGACAAAACTCTATCATCTGGTGAGCAAGATGTATGAAACAGGCGAAATACCCTCAGATTTCAAGAAGAATATAATAATTCCAATCCCAAAGAAAGCAGGTGTTGACAGATGTGAAAATTACCGAACTATCAGCTTAATAAGTCACAGCTGCAAAATACTAACACGAATTCTTTACAGACGAATGGAAAAACTAGTAGAAGCCAACCTCGGGGAAGATCAGTTTGGATTCCGTAGAAACACTGGAACACGTGAGGCAATACTGACCTTACGACTTATCTTAGAAGAAAGATTAAGGAAAAGCAAACCTACGTTTCTAGCATTTGTAGACTTAGAGAAAGCTTTTGACAATGTTGACTGGAATACTCTCTTTCAAATTCTAAAGGTGGCAGGGGTAAAATACAGGGAGCGAAAGGCTATTTACAATTTGTACAGAAACCAGATGGCAGTTATGAGAGTCGAGGGACATGAAAGGGAAGCAGTGGTTGGGAAGGGAGTAAGACAGGGTTGTAGCCTCTCCCCGATGTTGTTCAATCTGTATATTGAGCAAGCAGTAAAGGAAACAAAAGAAAAATTCGGAGTAGGTATTAAAATTCATGGAGAAGAAATAAAAACTTTGAGGTTCGCCGATGACATTGTAATTCTGTCAGAGACAGCAAAGGACTTGGAAGAGCAGTTGAATGGAATGGACAGTGTCTTGAAAGGGGGATATAAGATGAACATCAACAAAAGCAAAACAAGGATAATGGAATGTAGTCTAATTAAGTCGGGTGATGCTGAGGGAATTAGATTAGGAAATGAGGCACTTAAAGTAGTAAAGGAGTTTTGCTATTTGGGGAGCAAAATAACTGATGATGGTCGAAGTAGAGAGGATATAAAATGTAGGCTGGCAATGGCAAGGAAAGCGTTTCTGAAGAAGAGAAATTTGTTAACATCCAGTATAGATTTAAGTGTCAGGAAGTCATTTCTGAAAGTATTCGTATGGAGTGTAGCCATGTATGGAAGTGAAACATGGACGATAAATAGTATGGACAAGAAGAGAATAGAAGCTTTCGAAATGTGGTGCTACAGAAGAATGCTGAAGATCAGATGGGTAGATCACATAACTAATGAGGAAGTATTGAATAGGATTGGGGAGAAGAGAAGTTTGTGGCACAACTTGACCAGAAGAAGGGATCGGTTGGTAGGACATGTTCTGAGGCATCAAGGGATCACCAATTTAGTATTGGAGGGCAGCGTGGAGGGTAAAAATCGTAGAGGGAGACCAAGAGATGAATACACTAAGCAGATTCAGAAGGATGTAGGTTGCAGTAGGTACTGGGAGATGAAAAAGCTTGCACAGGATAGAGTAGCATGGAGAGCTGCATCAAACCAGTCTCAGGACTGAAGACCACAACAACAACAACAACATTCTGTTATTGTATGGAATTATGAATTTTTTTTTTATTATTATTTATTTCAGATAATATCTGTGTCGGCGAGTACTGAAATCGCACAGACGATAAACATCATACAAAGATAAGAATATACCACTAGTATAAATAATACAGAACGAACATTAATTTCTCTGTCTTCTTTTTGGAGTTGTACGAGTAAGATAGCCTGTGACGCTATAGTATATGCTAACGTAGTCTTCTTTTGTCAAGGTCGATAGATGTCCGCCATTACGTACTCATTGTAAAAGGTGTGTATTAGTTAACATATTTGAATGTTTTGAATAGAGTTATTTAATGAAGCCTTGCATTATTATTTGTAGTAGCTTGCTTGGAATATTATCCCATCCTTTTGAGAGATTTTCAGTTTTTAAATATTATCCGTGGTGCAGAGCTGCGCTACGAACTAACGAGCCGCTGCCGCAGCGCATTCAAACTGCATAAAAAGAAATCGATCATACCGCAAAGAAGTGGGAAGGTAATAGTGAAATAAAATCATCTCTTTCAGCTTCCGGACTTGCAGAGCAGATTTTATGATGTGTTTTGCAGGTTGACGCGGGCTGCTGATAATATATGACTAACAGTACAAAAAAGATAATTTACCTTCGTAACATAATAGGAATTTCGCTGGGCTTGGTTCTTGTCTGGCAAACCTTATAGTGAAAACGTATTTTTCTCCGACAATAGTCTCATGTTCTTGTGCTAGTCGTGGTAATTATTGGTGTTTTACTCTTAACAAAAATCCACTGCAAAATTATTTTGATGATCAACAATCTTTGCGAACTGTAACATAAATATTTCATAACAAAATAATTTTTCATTTTCAATAACTATAAAGTAGGGAAGATATGTTGACTTTTATAGTGAGTTACAGTAACGAAAAATGTTCCTTTAATAGAAAGCCAGTTAAAGAACAATAAGAACCCAATATATTCTGTTTTGTTGAAAATTAATGATTATAAAGAAATTCATGGCACAGCATTAATAAAAGGTATTTCGCGGCTCTTTTCGTATATGCGTTGTTACGCAAATAGTAATAATAAAACTAAGCAAAATAAGAGAAAAGAGTCTTTACGAAAAGTGAAACGGACGCGAAAGCCGCTAGCACTTGCGTCTCCTCGAAATGAATATTGTGGTTCCCTCGCTGGAAAGCATGCTCCGCAACAGCTGATCGTTCCATTTCTCCTCTTCTGCAATTTCCCTTATGCTCTTCCAAACGTTTAGAAACAGTTCTTTTAGCGGTAGCCACATAAACATCACCACAGCTGCTTGGGATCCTATACACTCCAGCTTTTTTTCCAGTCGGAGACGAAACGTTGGGAATCGACACAGAATTCATGAACCGACCACGGCATAACAGCCCGGATAATTATAATGGACATAAAAATGTTTTAATATAATGGAATACTTACATAATAATTTTCATCCCCGTTTCGGGCGGGAAAAAAAAAAAAAAAAAAAAAAAAAAAAAAAAAAAAAAAAAAAAAAAAAAAAAAAACCAACTGAAAGAACTATTTTTAATTTCTAACTGAGAAGCAAAATACAAATTTTCATAGATATACCTTTAAAAATGCTTTCGTAATGAAATATCAACAACTTAATGTACAGGATAGATCGCTACTCATCATGAAGATGACATGTCGAGTTGCAGACAGGCACAAAGAAGAGGCTGTTACAAACAGAGCTTTTTACTAAAGCATTCTTCAGAAAAGATCACATACACATTCATACAAGCAATCACACCTCATGCACACATGATCACTATCTCAGGCTACTCTGGCTAGAATTATGTATTTTCATAAAACTCTTCATTACATATTTCATCCCCTTAGGAGCTGAATTTATAAAATGACCGAACTCAAACAATGGAAAATCCAGGATGGAATGTAACAATACTAGAGAAGGAAAATTGCTACTGGCCGAAAGCTATAATTATGTGGAGCTTTTTGTTGTGCCTATTTCGACTCAGCATCTCCGCTAATGGTGAGTAACACCTTTCCTTCTCTAAAATGACTGAAAAACATTTTTTTTATTTGTGTCCAAGAAACCAAATACCAATTTTCTTAGTTCTAGATTCAAAACTGCCTGAATAGCAACACATTTTGAAAAAAAATTTTCATTCCCTATTCCAAAAAATCTCTTCTTAAATTACGCCTACAGTATAAGATCAACATCCTCTCCAAATTTCAAGTTCTTATCCTTAGCAGCTTACAAGTATTTAACTGTGTTGCTCCCTGTGACTCTATGTAGTAATTGGACAATCAAACACCATTTGATACACCACCTTACATCTAAAGTATCATCATGTCTCTAAACAGAGTGCAAGGACAACACAGACAAAAAGCTGCCTTTCCATTAGAAAACTTGATGTATTCACATGTACTGACAACTGTGTGCCCCAAGCACTGTACACCTGCACACTTTGGAGCGAGGAATTAATACTTCAGGGGTGACATATTCTAGAGGCAAATTAAGAGCGCTGCATCCTGCTTCAATGGCTGTACCATGGGGAGATAGTAGCTTTTACTGAACACACAACTTGCCAAGCCTTACTTCCAGCCATACTCTCTCTGAGTGATACATGAACCATTGTCTTACTGGTAAGGACAGTGAAAGTTTAGGAATGTTTGCCTTCTTCAATGCTGCATCTAAAAATTTCACTAAATTTCCACACTTCTCAGTATCTTGTAGAATACCACCTCCTCCCACAGGAAAAAAGCAAGTTGATGTAGATGAGATACGAAATGGAATTAGCATGTAAGGTCAGCTGTACGGAAGGTGAATGGTCAACTAGGATTCATTGGGAGAATTCTAGAAAAGTGTAGCTCATCTATAAAGGGTACTGTGCACAGAACTCTTGTGAGACTGTCTTGAGTACTGTTCAAGTGTTGTGGATACTCATGACGTCTAACTAAAGCAATTCTGATGCATGTTGCTAGATTTGTTACCAGTAAGTTCGATCAACACGCAAGTGTTACAGAAATTCTCCTGGAACTCAAACAGGAATCCCTGGAGGGAAGATGATGATCTAATAGCAAAACACTATTTAGAAAGTTTAGAGTACTGGCACTTGTAATAGCCCGTGAAATGAGTGTACTACAGGCAAAGTCCACTTTATGTAAAGATCCCAAAGACAAGGTAAGAGTAAAACAAGGCTCATACGACAATTGTTTTTGTCTTGTTCCCCTTGTTCCATTTGCTTGTGGAACAGGAAAGGAAATGACTAGCAGTGTTACCAGATACCTCTAGCTTATGGAGTATCAATGTAGATGTAGAAAACAGCAGAGGCAAAACAGGGTGTCCTGGATAATTTTTTCTGCAAGGCACATGCACCAAATGGCTTTTAGTATACTCACAAAGCATGAACATATGAGGACTTCTGAGGATCAAATGAATTTTATCTGTTCCAGTGGCCTCAACTTCGCATGAACTTCTGATGTTTTAATGCTAGCATGTTTGTTAATTGGATCTTCAGGACACAAACTGAACAAACCAGTAAGTAGCCAAAGTTGTCTCCCCACTCAGACACATCCATGTAAAACAGCAAATACTTGGGGTGCTGGAATCAAATGTTATGACAAAAATGAAAATTTAAGAAAATTATCTTCAGTACTCTTCCACTTTTATTCCAATGTGCTGAAGTTTATCAGAAGCTTCACTAAAATGCAGGGTGGCAATTGAAACCCCCTTGGACAAAGAATGGAATCTGGTTCCCACCAAGTGTCAGAAGATTGTGAGCCATGTGGATCCCAAATGATTTTGTGGCATGTAAATGGTTAATGAAAGTAATTTGCCTGCAGGGTGAAATGTAGACATGAAGATTTTTGGCGTGGCTTTGATGTTACAGTTCCTGTGTGTGATGTGTAACCCTCTTATGTTTGATATCAGCTAATGTATTAAATTAAATTTCTTTTAGTCACCTTTCTTTATGTTCTCTGAGGTGAACCTGTTAGTTCCATCCAATTGTGCTCAAACAGTCTTTGAAGGCCTTTGTCTCCTAGTGTGTGGATGGGTAGTGAAAGAGTGTGTTACTTGTCTTACATGCTACCCGGATGACACAAACAACTGAATCTCAAATCTTCTGCACTCAATTTCTCTTACAACAACACTATCTTTCCTAACACAATCTCGTATATTAAGTGGCCAACACATTGCCTTAAACTTATGTAGGTGGGCAAAATAGAGACAAGAAGTATCCCTTTACATAAGCCAATTTGACAGTAACCTATAACAGCATCCATTGTAGCCATGACCTTTTCACTTTTTCTGCTTGTCTTCTAAACATCTTCAAAACCTAATACCAAGGAACAAGCAGCCCCACACACAGGTGGAAACGCTCAATGATCCTTTCACATTGTAGAAATCATGGGTTCAAGCCATTCTCCCATCTGCACATATCGTAATAATGTCCCGACAGTTACTACAAAATGTCACAAACATCTTTCATTGCCACAGAAGCTTGGAATTAGGACATGCTATCCTTAAAATGTCTTGTCACACTTCAATGGTATAGCAACTGGATGGAATGCTATTACCTTGTGATCAGACAAGAACATGTATGCCTGTCAGGCTGTAAGCAGTTGCCACTACATGGAGGTGTCAGTTCACTTTCTCGGTACAGAGGCTGGAAATGCAATTGATCCCTAATGTGCCAGAGGACAGTTGAATCATCTTTTGGTGAACAGTGTTGATGATCTTTGGATTTGTAGGTCTTACTGTTCCATGCACCTAACATCTATAATCAACTCAGGGTTGCAGGAAATTTGAAACCAGACAGCAAAAGCCTACTACATTAGCTACTACACCTATAATTAATCACAAATTGCGTAAATTCTGCTTAACACTAATGTACATATTAAACAGGTTTTAACCTGTACTGTATATACGTACCTGACAGCGTTCTCTGAAATCCAGAAATATACATGAAGCAGCAGCAGTTGCTGCTGCTTTTATTAAATATCTACAAGTATAAGCAACAGTCAAATGAAAATGAGACACATGGGAAAAAGAAAATAAACAGTTCATTATTTCCAAAAGTAATCTCCATACCTCTTAATTCATTTATCCCATTGAGATACAAGATAGTCGTGCCTTCATGGAAAAATATTTGCAGCTGCCTATGGAATCATGGTTGTGCCCAGGTGTGCACCTGATTTTCTGAAGAAAATTGACACCTAAAAATATCTTTCTCCACAGCTCCAGAAATATGGAAATTGCATGGCATGAGATCAGGACTATCTGGAGGATGGGTAAGGGCATCCCAGTGAAACTTCAGCGGCGTAGTCCACACAACCTTTTGTGTGTGTGTGTGTGTGTGTGTGTGTGTGTGTGTGTGTGTGTGTGTGTGTGTGGTGTTTGCACATGCTCTGCAAATGTTGACACCATATAACATGTAACTACAGCATCAAATGCTTATAGGCTGACCTTTAAGGAGAGAAAGAACCAAGGAGTGGTATTCGCTGTTTATGAACGTGTCGACATTGACTTCAGTCGTCTCCTCTCCACATGGAAGTAGAAATTTCCATGGAGTTCATAGCCACTTAAGTACAAGGGAAATGGAGATGATTACTTGGGCTTGTGGCTGCCTTTAATTTAAATTTTGTCAATTTAAAGAATGTAGTGCAGCTGTTTCCCAATAAACCACTTTGCGTCCCCTTGTCTGCTTATTGTTAAGGTGGATTAATATAGATGTTATTTGACTAACACTGTTTTTATTTTGTTAGACATATTTGTTACTTTGCTAGAGGACAGAGCTCTGTAATTGAATTTATAAGTGCTAGACTTGCTGTTATAGCTGTTGTTAATGCTGTGGGCCGACCTCAGTTTTTCAAGTATGTTGACCAACAGGGGTCTTTAATTACTTCATAATGACTAGGCACTTTCTCTTTCCAAATGACATTTTTTCTTTGACATATGGCATATGCTGTGTGAAGTTGATTTATTGAATATTTTTCTCTGTTCCAGACTGGATTAGCATCCCGAGTACTTTAAACATGTTAGTTTGGCAGGGATATTTAATTCATATGCAAATAATTAACATTTTCCAAATATTGGTTGAGCTTTGCAAAACATATCAGTATGCTCAAACCTTTGGCACATTAAGCAACAGATGGGCTTAAGACTAAATACTCTCAAGTTAATAAATCCAACTGCAGAAAGTTCAGCAACTTCAGTAAACTGAAGGAGGGTATAAATGCAGCACTTTTCTCAGACCCACGCTAAATTCTCTTCATTATATCCATAGCTTCTGTTACTCCATCATTCTGTAACTCTTTATTACTGGTGTCAATAACATCTTTTTTGAGAGAAATGAGGAATTCTGTTTTAGGGCGTACTTTATAATCTGTTCTACACCTGAGAGCTTCTTTATTCTATTACCTCCAGCTGTACCTATAAGGCAGGTACAATTCTGCTGTGTTTCTATTGCTTTCAGTGCCCCAGAAATATCTTCCAAAGAGGTTAGAGGGAAGGATTAGTCATCATAGAATTGATAGTAGGTGGGGGTAATACTTTAATGGAGAGGCCGCCCACATATTCACCACACTTATAATATTACTGAACATGGATGTCATTCACTGGGAAGATGTATCAAAGCCAAGCCACTTCCCATTATGGACAGCAATTGTCAAGAGATGACAAAACATCCAAAAGCTCACTGACTATTTCACTGAATTAATTCCGTCAACGTATGAAAAAATATCAGGATTTATGATGAACAGAGACTGTATGTGAGGGAGTAGAAGGGTAGCAATTATGATAACTTTAGATGTATTCCCTTCCTATGTCGTATCACAGTGAAATGAAACTTATCTTTATATAATGTGTGCTACCTCCTCAGAGCTCTTGTTGTTCTGATGAATGCATTATTAAATATATGGGTACGATTATGACAGTATGTTCAGAAACTTATTGCAAATACAAACACACTTATACAGCAGTATAATTGGAAAACCTTTTCTCATTGCGGAATTTAAAAGAGAACCACTTGTCATTATGGGCAAAATCGATAGTCTGATGACAATTTTTTTGTGATTACTGAACAGAAATAAAGAAATTAGTTCAGCAACAAACGAAAGAACATTGCAAATGTGTTGGTAACACAAACTGAGATAAATATTCAGTGGTTAAGGATATCGTAGCAACTGTGTCAACACCAATGTGGCCTAATCTCTAACTGGGCACTTTACAGGATCACACAATAAGAAGTCAACTAGTATCATCAGGTGGCTTATCTAACAATGGACCTGGATCACCGCACAAGATCAGAATAATCAATAATATCAAGTGCTAAATGTGGTAACATTCTATCATAGTAAATGAAGAAAATTTATTTTGTGTGGATGAGATAATCAACAGAAATTTTGTAGGCATCTCCATTATATGGCACAACAATATAATAACTCTGTAACAAGCCACTGTAGGTGGTAGGTTAAATATGTTGAACATTAAGGGAACTGGGTAGGATAAATGTTGAAAAATGGTGTTTTGAGAATTCAATGTCAAAAAATTCTCCATTATTTTCTGTGCTAGATAATGTTCACTTTATCACATCTATATGCAAAATTAGCAATGCAATATAAATAAATAAATTAATTAATTAAATACACAGGTGTCCCTTTAAATCACCCATTTGCCATGTCCCTTTCTGTCAATTTTTAAGATAAATTCATGGGGGAAATTTTGTTTTGAATGTTAGATGTGCAGCTAATCTTTTTCATGCATCACAATATTCACTTGTTTCAACATGGTGTCAGTGGATTCTTTTTAGCTTGTAAACAAATGTTTGTTGCACTTGAAATTGTGCTGTGACCTGTGTTTTCTGTGTGGATGTCTTTTGTCTTTCGTAATGCCAAGGGTTAAGAAAGTGTTTCCTAAATGAAAATTTCATGATAATGTGCACATAAGAGCAAAAGAACACGCGGCAACTAGTCAAGATAATGAAAATAAAAATACCAATGTATTACCAGAACAGTCCCATGTCATCTTGCTTCTCAATCAAGCACATAGAGAAAGAAGCTTAGTAATTTGAATGCAAATGTAAATAGTCCTATTGTGGAACCGCAATTTGTATATAACAACAACATTATAATTAATAAAGACACTCTTTCTAAATTTGTAAATGATAATACTAGTTGTAAATATTGTCCAGCTGCAAGTTCTTTTTACGTAGTAGAGGATAAAAGCATTAAGTTAGAATTGTGTTGCAAGTTGGTAATTGCATGTAAAGTCAGCAAGTATCTAATTCAACAAGAACTTCAGAGCCTCCAAGGCACAAATACTATGATATAAATGTAAGAATGGTTCATGGCATGAGCTTCACTGACAAAGGACAGTGTAGTATAGAATTATTGTGTGGAATGCTGGATCTGCTGTCACCACCATCCCAATTTACCAATCACTATGATGTACTTTTAAGAAAGTTGAAAAAGATGTAAGTAAAGGGAGTATGAGAATTGTTGCACAAGAAGCTATGTCAACAAATGATGGAGTGGAAAACATCTTTGTAGCTGTCGATGGAACCTGGCAGAAACCTGGTCATCCCTCTTATTATTGTGGTATTGCTGTCACATTATCTGATACCGGTATGGTTATTGGCATCAAATAACGTGGCAGCAGTACCACCATGACATCGGTACAGTTACTGCCTCTCCCCATGAACCATGGACCTTGCCATCGGTGGGGAGGCTTACGTGCCTCAGTGATACAGATAGCTGTACCTTGGGTGCAACCACAACGAAGGGGAACCTGTTGAGAGGACAGATAAACCTGTGGTTCCTGAAGAGGGGCAGCAGCCTTTTCAGTAGTTGCAGAGGCAACAGTCTGGATGACTGACTGATCTGGCCTTGTAACATTAACCAAAACGGCCATGCTGTGCTGCAACTGTGAATGGCTGAAAGCAAGCGGAAACTACAGCCGTAATTTTTTCCAAGGACATGCAGCTTTACTGTGTGGTTAAACGATGATGGCATTTTCTTGGGTAAAATATTCCATAGGTAAAATAGTCCCCCATTCGGATTTCTGGGCAGGGACTACTTAAGAGGACGTCGTTATCAGGAGAAACGAAACTGGCATTCCATGGATCGGAGTGTGGGAAGTCAGATCCTTTAATCAGATAGGTGGGTTAGAAAATTTAAAAAGGGAAATGGGTATGTTAAAGTTATATATGGTGGGAATTAGTGAAGTTCGGTGGCAGGAGGAACAAATCTTCTGGTCAGGTGAATACAGGATTATAATTACAAAATCAAATAGGGGTAATGCAGGAGTAGGTTTAATAATGAATAAAAAAGTAGGAGCACAGGTAAGTTACTATGAACAGGAAAGTGAACACATTATTGTAGCCAAGACAGACACGAAGCACACAGCCACCACAGTAATACACGTTTATATGCCAACTAGCTCCGCAGATGGGGAAGAGATTGAAGAAATATATGATGAGATAAAAGAAATTATTCAGATAGTTAAGAGAGATGGAAATTTAATAGTCATGGGGGGACTGAAATTTGATAGTAAGAAAAAGAAGAGAAGGAGAAGTATTAGGTGAATATGGACTGAGGGAAAGGAATGAAAGAGGAAGCTACCTGCTACAATTTTGCACAGAGCAAACTTTAATCATAGCTAATATGTGGTTTAAGAATAGTGAAAAAAGGTTGTACACGTAGAAGAGACCTGGAGACACTGGGAGGTTTCAGACTCATTACATGATGGTAAGGGACATATTCCAGAATCAGGTTTTAAATTGGGAGGCTTTTCCATGTGCAGATGTGGACTCTGAACAAAATTCATTTGTTATTAACTGCAGATTAAAACTGAAGAAACCACAAAAAGATAGGAATTTAAGGAAATGGGACCTGGATAAACTGAAAGAACCAGAGGTTGTAGAGAGTTTCAGAGAGATCATTAGGGAACGATTGACAAGAACAGGGGAAAAGAAATGCAGTAGAAGGGGAATGCGTAGCTTTGAGAGATGAAATAGTGAAGGCAGCAGAGAGGATCAAGTACATAAAAACGTGAGGGCTGGTAGAAAACCTTGAGTAACAGAAGAGATATTGAATTTAATTGATGAAAGGAGAAGGTATACAAACACAGTAAGTGAAGCAGGCAAAAAGGAATGCAAATGTCTCACAAATGAGATAGACAGGAAGCGCAAAATGGCTAGGCAGGGATGACTACAGGACAAATGTAAGGATGTAGAGGCATATATCACTAGGGGTAAGATAGATACTGAAAACAGGAAAGTTAAAGAGACTTTTGGAAAGAAGAGAACCATTTGCATGATAGGGTGTATACGTGGACGACGAAAAAAAAGTCCCGGATTTTTCCCAATTAAAAATACACTTTCTCCCGGATGAGAATACATTGTTTTCCGCGTTAAGTGACAGTTTACATTTCCTCGAAACTGTAAAACTTATCAACCCTTTAAATGAGCGTGGTTTTATACACCAGCGTAGAATTTCCCGGCACTTTGAAAAACGAAACTCGGAGGAAAAAACACGTTTTAGAAAGTTGTCTGATGTGCAGCAACATGTACACTGCATATTTTCGTATTCCACCAAACACCACATGTTATTTTCCGAAGGATTGAAATCGAGATTGCGATGCGCTTTTGTAAGCCAGTTGTAGCTCATGTCAAGTGATCTCGCCAGCCGATGACAGCGGATATTCAGATCATAGGACACATGATGTAGTCAGCCAGTAGCAACATCACTGTAAAGTTGCGTGAACACACAAATAGGAAAAGGCAATGGTTTAAATTAATATACGTATATACATAGTGTAGCTACAAGAAAAGAAAAGTTTTTACATTTAATATTGGTCACTAAGATTAATAAGCTGCAAGAGAAGCTAAGCTTTAACACATTATGGTCTTTTGTGCGCGTGTTACACTTTAAAGATACATCACAAAAATGTGCCAGTAAATTTTTTAACAATGCCATAAATGTCTGATCTTCTGGGCTCGAAAATATTCTAAACGGTCGCCCTCAAAGATTTGATTTTTGAATGAGAGTCAAATGCTCTGTGATTTAAGAAATTCATCGGACATTCGCGCGCACAGTTCATCTTGCGTAAAAGGAAATTTACTTTGAAAGTAACGCTTTCCAAACAACCATTCGCAATATTTTCGCGCAAGCTGTAAGAAATAGAATTGTTTCAGCAGTTGCCAGAGCACACTAAATAGCAGGTGTCGCAGCACTTGCGCAGCTACAGTGACGCAGGAAGCCCGTACGTTCATATGTGTAAAACATTAAAAGATCTTACATTATGTCATAAAAGAAACAAGACATTAGAGGACACTCCAAGAGCATGGGAATTCTGTGAACTACACTAAAATGCATCATTCGGCTTTAAGTGCACATTCGTATGTCCAGATTCAGATGTACATTTTCTTGGAGTACCTGTACTGTATTATCTCGTGTTTGGTTCTTTATTAAGGCATAATGCCATACGTGCTAGAAGATGAAAACATGAACTTGAAATGCAGCGAACAGTTGAATCTAGCCAATAGTGTAGAATTAAACACTTAGTTTCAAATAAATTGACTGCCTCAACAGAAAAGATTAGTAAAAGTAAAATTTCTTTAACAAACCGACAAAAATAAGTTCATTGTTCTGCAAGGCGATTAACACTTGACTGTCAGAAAGGTGGAAACAAAATAAAATCAGACTAATAATATATTTTAGCCTTCCGTAATTTTGTGAATGTATTTTAATTCACTTGATAGCTCCCGACCACAGAAATCCGTTTTGTTTTGATTTGAAGTGAGAGCAGTAAACGAAGAGGGAACAGCAAAATCACTTAACGTTAACGTAAACACGGGTCACGTGGAGACTACCACCTCCCACTACAACTCAGAGTGCTCTGTAAATCAGGTCCGGATGTAGGATATTTCCAAACCAGGGCGATATTAGATAGTTGCGCTCCCCCCTCCCTTGAGCATTCAGGTAGGGCGCCAAAAATTTAAAAATTGACTTTTCAAAAATATCTTCATTTTGTAGCACGCATCTTTCTGAAGAGTCTGATACATAAAACATATATATTTGAGGGAACATAAGACATGTTATTTGGTCTTAAGTGTGGCAAAGTGCAGTGCCACGACTATCCACACAGCATTCTTCCATGCCACGTCTTTTGTATTTCGCTCTGTGGAATTCAAACAGGTAATATTTTGTAATGGAATGGGTGCCATCAAACTATATTCACGCCAGTGGAAATTAAAATGTCCTGTGGTGCCTGTCTTGCTGCCAGTCGGCCGGTTTGACATCCTGCTCCTCTTATTGACATCCTGCTCCTCTTTAAAAAAATCTCGGAATTAATACTGGTTGGGATTATTTGTAACCAGCATAACAAGAACTCTTCAGAAAATTTGCAGTCTTTACTGCCTATTAGCTAATAACTTGCTAATTTGTGTGACAAAATTAAATATAGGATGCATAAAACAAGTAAAGACAAGAGACAAGCAAGACAGTACACGTTTCTTCAATCGTTAAGTCCTAGCTTCTTTTCTCTCTAATCTTGCCACAGCTTTATATGGCGTACTTTCCTTTCTGGGAAAGAATCTAATGCCTCATCAAAGTTCGTCAACGTTTTGCTACATGAAAAAACGAAATGTCGTTGTCTAATACTAGAAAAGCTGTTAATACAAATTGTACCCAAGACTGGTGTGGTTTCTCGATCTGATTACGTGTATTTTGTCACTGCTATATAAAACGAAATAGGCCTGCCCAATATTGCAGCAGTTGTGACACACACCAAATAAATGAGACTGTTTTGGCGCAAATGGTCATTTTTATAACACAACGGAATATAATTCATGAAGCACCAATATCAAATGTCTATTAGGCCTACTACAAGCAAAAGGTTTTGAGTTAGGAAATAGTTTCACATTTAATTCATACTCTCTAGCTTCTGAAGCATGAGATCGAAAAGTAATAGTACTAAATTTTTAAATAAATTTCGAATCGTCATATTCTCCCTAATTTGTGAGAGTACGCATTTGTTCTCCTTCCACGTTCTAACAAACAATCTTACCACTCTAATAATTTTTGGGTATGCAGCCGGATCCCGTCGACATTCTGCCACGATATTTCGGCCCGGAGACGTCCGGCCATCATCAGGTGAGTACACAACTACTGAAGAGCCCAGGTGCAGTCGCGGTATTTATGCCGAATCTCGCGCATGTGAAATGTACTGGCATCCTACAGCGCATGCGTCAGGTGTTGACATGCGCAGCATAGCCGAGTTGTACGTGCTGCCCTCGGTGGTGGAAATAAAGGTTCATCTAGTCATTGAGTATCGAATGACACTGTCGATTCCGCTGTGATTGTATAATTTTAATAACAGGATTCCAATTTTTATCCAGCTGAAAGCCGTTGTCACGATTTATAAGATTATTGGCAAGACGTATTTCCACTGATTCCTTGATTACGGAATCCCAAAAACCGGAAACCGGGGATAAAATTTTTGTTACATTGTATTCCATTGAATGTCCCAAAGAAATACAGTGCTCTGCTACTGCTGATTTTGACGGTTGCCGCAGACGGGTGTATCTTTCATGTTCTATACATCGTTCATGGACAGTTCTTGTCGTCTGGCCAATATATGCAGCGCCACATTCACAGGGAATTTTGTAGACGCCTGCCTTCTTCAGTTGTAAATCGTCTTTAACGGATCCAACCAGGGCCCGGTTCTTTGCTGGTGGACGGAAGATAACCTTGATTTTATTTTTCTTCAGTAATTGGCCTATTTTCGACGACACATTCCTGGCGTATGGAAGGAACGCAGTTGATTTAAAGTCATCATCTGCGTCCTCAGTGCTTTGCTTCTTGTTATGATAGTTGCGCATGGCCTTCCTTATTTGGCGAGAAGTGTAGCCATTCTCTTTGAAAATCTTCTCCAAGTGTTCTAATTCTGCGTGGAGGTTTTCATCATCCGATATTATATGCGCTCGATCTATTAAGGTACTGAGAACACCGGCTGTTTGTGCTGGGTGATGGCAGCTTGACACCTGGAGATACAGATCTGTGTGAGTCGCTTTCCTGTACACAGAATGTCCTAATGACCCATCATTTTTACGGCGTACTAGCACGTCTAGAAATGGTAAAGTGCCCTCTTTTTCAATCTCCATCGTAAATTTGATGTTCTCATGTAATGAGTTTAAGTGATGAAGGAATTTCTCCAGTTCCTGTCTGCCATGAGGCCATACAGCAAAAGTATCATCTACGTACCGCCAGAAGACCGTAGGCTTTAAAACAGCAGACTCAAGTGCTTTCTCCTCAAAGTCCTCCATAAAGAGATTAGCTACCACAGGCGACAAAGGGCTCCCTATGGCGACGCCGTCTGTTTGTTCAAAGAATTCGTCATTGAATAAAAAGTACTTTGAGGAGAGTATATGTTCAAACAAGGCCGTCATTTCTGCACTGAATAAGTTACCAATAAGATGTAATGATTCCATTAAAGGCACTTTGGTAAAAAGTGAGACCACATCAAAGATGACTAATAAATCCGAGCTGCTAAGCTTAACTTCCTTCAAGCGACTGACAAAATCCTCGGAATTACGTATATGGTGGCAACACTTACCCACATACGGCTTTAGTAATGAGGCCAGATATTTTGCTGTAGAATAGGTCGCAGCACCAATATTACTCACTATTAATCGTAGTGGGGCACCATCCTTGTGTATCTTCGGAAGACCGTAGAGTCTTGGTGGTACTGCATTGTGTGGTCTCAACCTCTTGATAACTTCTTCAGGTAGAGAACAGTCGTTCAAAAGGGTAGTAGTTTTCCTTGATATTCGGCTTGTTGGGTCCTTTTCAATTCTACGGTACGTAGAATCATTTAGCTGACAATATATCTTCTCGTTGTAGGCTTCTCTTGTCAGAAGAACTGTGGCGTTACCCTTATCCGCAGGCAGTACGACTGTGCTAGTATCTTCTCTCAGGCTGCGGAGAGCAGCTCTTTCAGCTGGCGAGATGTTACTCCGTTGTGGCGCACATTTCAACAACGTTCGGCAAGATTCACGTCGAATTTCGTCTGCAGAATCCACAGGGAGACGTCTAATGGCTTCCTCAATGGAACTGATGAAATCCGTTAAAGGCAGTGAGGCAGGTGTAGGAGCGAAGTTTAAACCTTTCGCAAGCACTGACATCGTCGCATCGTCAAAATATTTCTCCGTGAGGTTCACCACGGATCGTCCAGAGATAGCTTCTTGCGGTTTTCGTGTTACGAGTTGGCTAAACTTCGCACTTTGTCTGTTCGTACTGTCCCTGTGAGCCCAGTCTGCCTTAGTTGGGACTGGATTGACGGCGTATCCTGGGCCAAGGCAGACTGGGCTCACAGGGACAGTACGAACAGACAAAGTGCGAAGTTTAGCCAACTCGTAACACGAAAACCGCAAGAAGCTATCTCTGGACGATCCGTGGTGAACCTCACGGAGAAATATTTTGACGATGCGACGATGTCAGTGCTTGCGAAAGGTTTAAACTTCGCTCCTACACCTGCCTCACTGCCTTTAACGGATTTCATCAGTTCCATTGAGGAAGCCATTAGACGTCTCCCTGTGGATTCTGCAGACGAAATTCGACGTGAATCTTGCCGAACGTTGTTGAAATGTGCGCCACAACGGAGTAACATCTCGCCAGCTGAAAGAGCTGCTCTCCGCAGCCTGAGAGAAGATACTAGCACAGTCGTACTGCCTGCGGATAAGGGTAACGCCACAGTTCTTCTGACAAGAGAAGCCTACAACGAGAAGATATATTGTCAGCTAAATGATTCTACGTACCGTAGAATTGAAAAGGACCCAACAAGCCGAATATCAAGGAAAACTACTACCCTTTTGAACGACTGTTCTCTACCTGAAGAAGTTATCAAGAGGTTGAGACCACACAATGCAGTACCACCAAGACTCTACGGTCTTCCGAAGATACACAAGGATGGTGCCCCACTACGATTAATAGTGAGTAATATTGGTGCTGCGACCTATTCTACAGCAAAATATCTGGCCTCATTACTAAAGCCGTATGTGGGTAAGTGTTGCCACCATATACGTAATTCCGAGGATTTTGTCAGTCGCTTGAAGGAAGTTAAGCTTAGCAGCTCGGATTTATTAGTCATCTTTGATGTGGTCTCACTTTTTACCAAAGTGCCTTTAATGGAATCAATACATCTTATTGGTAACTTATTCAGTGCAGAAATGACGGCCTTGTTTGAACATATACTCTCCTCAACGTACTTTTTATTCAATGACGAATTCTTTGAACAAACAGACGGCGTCGCCATGGGGAGCCCTTTGTCGCCTGTGGTAGCTAATCTCTTTATGGAGGACTTTGAGGAGAAAGCACTTGAGTCTGCTGTTTTAAAGCCTACGGTCTTCTGGCGGTACGTAGATGATACTTTTGCTGTATGGCCTCATGGCAGACAGGAACTGGAGAAATTCCTTCATCACTTAAACTCATTACATGAGAACATCAAATTTACGATGGAGATTGAAAAAGAGGGCACTTTACCATTTCTAGACGTGCTAGTACGCCGTAAAAATGATGGGTCATTAGGACATTCTGAGTACAGGAAAGCGACTCACACAGATCTGTATCTCCAGGCGTCAAGCTGCCATCACCCAGCACAAACAGCCGGTGTTCTCAGTACCTTAATAGATCGAGCGCATATAATATCGGATGATGAAAACCTCCACGCAGAATTAGAACACTTGGAGAAGATTTTCAAAGAGAATGGCTACACTTCTCGCCAAATAAGGAAGGCCATGCGCAACTATCATAACAAGAAGCAACGCACTGAGGACGCAGATGATGACTTTAAATCAACTGCGTTCCTTCCATACGCCGGGAATGTGTCGTCGAAAATAGGCCGATTACTGAAGAAAAATAAAATCAAGGTTATCTTCCGTCCACCAGCAAAGAACCGGGCCCTGGTTGGATCCGTTAAAGACGATTTACAACTGAAGAAGGCAGGCGTCTACAAAATTCCCTGTGAATGTGGCGCTGCATATATTGGCCAGACGACAAGAACTGTCCATGAACGATGTATAGAACATGAAAGATACACCCATCTGCGGCAACCGTCAAAATCAGCAGTAGCAGAGCACTGTATTTCTTTGGGACATTCAATGGAATACAATGTAACAAAAATTTTATCCCCGGTTTCCGGTTTTTGGGATTCCGTAATCAAGGAATCAGTGGAAATACGTCTTGCCAATAATCTTATAAATCGTGACAACGGCTTTCAGCTGGATAAAAATTGGAATCCTGTTATTAAAATTATACAATCACAGCGGAATCGACAGTGTCATTCGATACTCAATGACTAGATGAACCTTTATTTCCACCACCGAGGGCAGCACGTACAACTCGGCTATGCTGCGCATGTCAACACCTGACGCATGCGCTGTAGGATGCCAGTACATTTCACATGCGCGAGATTCGGCATAAATACCGCGACTGCACCTGGGCTCTTCAGTAGTTGTGTAATCACCTGATGATGGCCGGACGTCTCTGGGCCGAAATATCGTGGCAGAATGTCGACGGGATCCGGCTGCATACCCGGAAATTATTAGAGGAAGAAATACGCCGGGAAAATTTCAGAAGTCAAATCTTACCACTAATTCTGTAACTATACCTGCCAGTGTAAAAACTTATTTTATGGCTAATTTCGTCACCGGTTTAGTTATCTGGTTGGGCGTTATTAAGTGTTCGTATAATACGTTTTCCACGCTACTCCCAGAATAGAACGTTAGCCGTGGACTGTGTAACTGGCCCTTAAGAGTCTAGTGGTCTGGCCAAAAATTTTCTGTCAAAATTTCATTTTCTTGAACACACGGAGGAGACAATACGCAATCTTTGTTGCCTGTTATTCCTGTTAGTCATTTTTTTCCACTCTGGTAGTCTGAATCTATGGAATTCGCTAGTAGTTATAACAACGCTGATCATTTGCAGACCCAGTCAACCACATGAACAGCGACTGGCATTCATCTGTTCAGCTATATTCAGCTGCTTTCAGAAATAGACTTAGAATTTGTTCAAAAATGTTCAAAAATCAACAGGGAAGCGTTCAAAATCATATGAGAAATCGATAGACCGATGTGCGCTGGGTGCTAGGGGCTTTGTGAAACAAGGCCCTTTTCCTCAAAAATATGAATTTGGCCTTTGCTTGTAAGCAGCATCTAGTCCAAGTAAAACATTGATGCAACTGCTCAGTCGTGAGTTGTGCTGTAATAAGTTAACACGGGTTTGTGTGTCTCATCATGGAAATGGAACCACATAATATTGCGCAACAGTCTGCCATTTCTTTTAGCGTTAAATTGGGTGAAAACGCGACGAAAACTTACAGTAAGCATCAGAAGGCTTTTGGAGAGGAGGTTATGTCAAGAGCTCAAGTTTTTCGTTGGCATAAAATGTTTAGTGAAGGCAGAAAGAATGTTGAAGATGAAGACTGCAGTGGACGACCATCAACCTCACGGACAGATGTCAACTTGGCCACGGTTCGTGATCTCGTATGACCTGATCGAAGAGTATTTATGAAAATGATTGCAGAAGAACTGAACATCAATCGAGAAACGGTTCGTCCAATAATAACTGAAGATCTTGGTATGAGAAAGATTAGTGCAAAAATGGTCCCCAAAAATCTCACACCGCAACAGCGAGAAACACGGAAAAATGTGGCAGCCGATCTGTTAAGAGTAAACGGAAATCAATCCAGAATTTTTGAGTCATGTTATCACTGGTGATGAAAGTTGGTTTTTTCACTATGATCCAGAGACAAAACGCAAAAGTTCGCAATGGTGCTCAAAGGGATCACCCAGACCAAAAAAACGTTGCATGTCAAAGTCAAAAGTGAAAAGTATGCTTGTGTGCGTCTTTGAATCCAAGGGAATTGTTCATAAAGAATGGGTGCCTCCTGGACAAACAGTTAACCAATATCATTACAAAGAAAGACTTCGTAAAAGAGTTCTTCGTGTCTGTGCCAACATTGCTGATCATTGGATTCTGCATCATGATAATGCACCATCCCATACTGATCTGCCAGTACAGCGATTTTTTAACCTCAAAACAAATTTCAGTACTATCACAGCCACCTTATTCACCAGATATCGGTCTGTGCAACTTTTTTCTATTTCCAAGAGTCAAAATGGTGGTCAAGGGACACCATTTTTAAACAACACAAGATGTCCAAAAAGCTGCAATGAGGGCCCTGGGGGATATTACAGAAGATGGGTTCCAGAAATGTTACCATCAATGGCATAAGCACTGGAAAAAGTGTGTGTAATCAGAAGGGAACTACTTTGAAAGAGACAACACTAAACTTGACAAAAACAGTAAGCAACATTTTTTTCCAAGTCAGTCTCATTACTTTATTGTCGCATCTCGTATACATCGTATATAGAGGGTCTACAGGGTGGTCCGTTGATCATGACTGGGCCAAATATCTCACGAAATAAGGGTCAAACGAAAAAACTACAAAGAACGACATTTGTCTAGCTTGAAGGGGGGAACCAGATGGCACTATGGTTGGCCTGCTTGGTGGCGCTGCCATAGGTCAAAAGGATATCAACTGCGTTTTTTAAAAATAGGAACCCCCATTTTTTATTACTTATTTGTGTAGTATGTAAAGAAATATGAATGTTTTGGTTGGACCACTTTTTTCGCTTTATGATAGATGGTACTGTAATAGTCACGAACATATTGCTCACAATTTTAGACGAACAGTTGGTAACAGGTAGGTTTTTTAAATTAAAATACAGAACATAGGTACGTTTGAACATTTTATTTTGGTTGTTCCAATGTGATAGATGTACCTTTGTGAACTTATCATTTCTGAGAACACACGCTGTTACAGAGTGATTACCTGTAAATACCACATCAACGCAATAAAAGCTCAAAATGATGTCCGTCAACCTCTATGCATTTGGCAATACGTGTAACGACATTCCTCTCAACACCGAGTAGTTCGCTTTCCGTAATGTTCTCACATGCATTGACAATGGGTTGACACATGTCAGGCGTTGTCGGTGGATCACGATAGTCAATATCCTTCAACTTTCCCCACAGAAAGAAATCTGGGGACGTCAGATCCAGTGAACGTGCTGGCCATGGTATGGTGCTTCAACGATCAATACACCCGTCATGAAATATGCTATTCAACACCGCTTCAACCGCACATGAGCTATGTGCCGGACATCCATCACTTTTGAAGTACATTGCCATTCTGTCATGCAGTGAAATATCTTGTAGCAACATCGGTAGAACACTAAGTAGGAAATCAGCATACATTGCAACATTTAGATTGCCATCGATAAAATTGGGGCCAATTATCCTTCCTCCCATAATGCCGCACCATACATTAAACCACCAAGGTCGCCCAATAGTGCAAATTATGCCAGTTTATGTTACCGCTGTTAATGAATGACGCTTCGTCACTAAATAGAATGCGTGCAAAAAATCTGTCTTCCTCCCGTAATTTCTCTTAAGCCCAGTGGCAGAACTGTACATAACGTTCAAAGTCGTCGCCATGCAATTCCTGGTGCATAGAAGTATGGTACTGGTGCAATTGATGTTGATGTAGCATTCTCAACACGGACGTTTTTGAGATTCCCGATTCTCGTGCAATTTGTCTGCTACTGATGTGCGGATTAGCTGCGACAGCAGCACCATCATTTGTTGCAGGTCATGGTTGATGTTTCACATGTGGCTGAACACTTCCTGTTTCCTTAAATAAAGTAACTATCCAGCGAACGGTCCAGACACTTGCATGATGTCGTCCAGGATACCGAGAAGCATACATAGCACACGCCCATTGGGCATTTTGATCACAATAGCCATACATCAACACGACATCGACCTTTTCCGAGATCGGTAAATGGTCTATTTTAACACGGGTAACATATCACGAAGCAAATACCGTCCGCACTGGTGGAATGTTATGGCAGCGCCATCTAGCGGGCCAATCATAGCGCCATCTGGTTTCCCCTTTCAAGCTAGACGAGTTTCGTTCTTTGTAGTTTTTTCGTCTGATGCTTATTTCGTGAGGTATTTGGCCCAGTCACGATCAATGGACCACCCTGTATACAAGGGAGATGTACTTGAGGGCAAAATTATGGAAATAGAAAAGGACGTAGATGAAGATGAAATGGGAGATATGATACTGCATGAAGAATTTGACAGAGCACTGAAAGTGCTAATATGGAACAAGGCCCCGGGAATAGACAACGTTCCATTAGAACTACTGATAGCCTTGGGAGAGCCAGCCCTGACAGAACTCCTCCATCTGGTGAGCAAGATGTATGAGACAGGCGAAATACCCTCAGACTTCAAGAAGAATATAATAATTCCAATCACAAAGGAAGTGGGTGCTGACATGTGTGAAAATTACTGAACTATTCGTTTAATAAGTCACGGCTGTAAAATAGTAACAAGCATTCTTTACAGACGAATGGAAAAACTGGTAGAAGCCAACATTGGGGAAGATCAGGTTGGATTCTGTAGAAATGTTGGAACGCGCGAGGCAATACTGACCCTATGACGTATCTTAGAAGGTAGACTAAGAAAAAAACCTACATTTCTAGCATTTGTAGACCGAGAGAAAGCTTTTGACAATGTTGACTGGAATACTCTCTTTCAAATGCTGAAGGTGGCAGGGGTAAAATACAGAGAGTGAAAACCTATTTACAATTTGACAGAAACTAGATGGCAGTTATAAGAATCAAGGGAGCAGTGATTGGGAAGGGGGTGAGATGGGGTTGTGATCTATCTGTGATGTTATTCAATCTGTATATTGAACAAGTAGTAAAGGAAGCAAAAGAAAAATTTGAAGTAGGAATTTAAATCCATGGAGAAGAAATAAAAACTTCGAGGTTTGCCGACGACATCGCAAATCTATCAGAGACAGCAAAGGACCTGGAAGAGCAGCTGAATGGAATGGATAGTATCTTGAAAGGATATAAGACGAGCACCAAAAAAAGCAAAACGAGGATAATGGAATGTAGTCAAATTAAGTCAGGTGATGCTGAGGGAATTAGATTAGGAAATGAGGCACTTAAAGTAGTAAAGGAGTTTTGCTGTTTGGGGAGCAAAATAACTGATCATGGTTGAAGTAGAGAGGATATAAAATGTAGACTGGCAATGGCAACGAAAGCGTTTCTGAAGAAGAGATATTTGTTAACATCAAGTATAGATTTAAGCGTCAGGAAGTCGTTTCTGAAAGTATTTGTATGGAGTGTGGCCATGTATGGAAGTGAAACATGGACAATAAATAGTTTGGACAAGAAGAGAATAGAAGCTTTTGAAAGTGGTGCTACAGAAGAATGCTGAAGATTAGATGGGTAGATCACATAACTAATGACGAGGTATTGAACAGAATTAGTGAGAAGAGGAATTTGTGGCACAACTTGACAAGAAGAAGTGATCAGTTGGTAGGACACGTCCTGAGGCATCAAGGGATCATCAATTCAGTATTGGAGGGCAGCGTGGAGGGTACAAATTGTAGAGGGAGATCAACAGATGAATACACTAAGCAGATTCAGAAGGATATAGGTTGCAGTAGTTACTTGGAGATGATGAAGTTTGCACAGGTTAGAGTAGCATGGAGAGCTGCATCAAACCAGTTTCTGGACTGCAGACGATGACAACAACAGTTATTGACGTAGAGGTTCCAACAAACTATTGTTGAGGGCGTAGCAATGAAGTGTCTAATCATTAATGTGACAAAAACTATAATTTCGGTCTAGTTGAGGTAAGGACGTCAAAGTTTCTGTAGGAATGTTCAAACAATTGGTATATGAACATGATATGAGTTTTTCACAATACTTTGGTGATGGTGACTGTATTGTAAAACTGGAATGTGTACACCATGTTCAAAAGGACAGGAAAAGGGTACGTAAACTGAAGTCCTTGTGGATGATATCGGAAGTTCACTGAGGCTTTTTGTGGATGACGCTGTGGTATATCGAGAGGTTGTAACACTGGAAAATTGTACTGAAATGCAGGAGGATCTGCAGCGAATTGACGTATGGTGCAGGGAATGGCAATTGAATCTCAATGTAGACAACTGTAATGTGCTGCGAATACATAGAAAGAAAGATCCCATATCATTTAGCTACAATATAGCAGGTCAGCAACTGGAAGCAGGTAATTCCATAAATTATCTGGGAGTATGCATTAGGAGTGATTTAAAATGGAATGATCATATAAAGTGGATCATCGGTAAAGCAGATGCCAGACAGATTCATTGGAAGAATCCTAAGGAAATGCAATCCGAAAACAAAGGAAGTAGGTTACAGTACGCTTGTTCGCCCACTGCTTAAATACTACTCAGCAGTGTGGGATCTGTACCAGATAGGGTTGATAGAAGAGATAGAGAAGATCAAACGAAGAGCAGCACGCTTTGTTACAGGATCATTTAGTAGTCACGAAAGCATTACAGAGATGATAGATAAACTCCAGTAGAAGACTCTGCAGGAGAGACGCTCAGTAGCTCGGTACGGGCTTTTGTTGAAGTTTCGAGAACATACCATCACCGAGGAGTCAAGCAGTATATTTCTCCTTCCTACGTATATCTCACGAAGAGACCATGAGGATAAAATCAGAGAGATTAGAGCCCACACAGAGGCATACCGACAATCTTTCTTTCCACGAACAATACGAGACCAGAATAGAAGGGAGAACCGATAGAGGTACTCAAGGTACCCTCCGCCACACACCGTCAGGTGGCTTGCGGAGTATGGATGTAGATGTAGATGTAGATGTAGATGAAGTCACAACTAAGTGGGCAAAAATTGAGTGACAACAAGTGACTTCGTGGGGATGGGTAACTTACAAACAAAGAAATAGATCTTTTGCAAAAATATTTGGTAATGCCCTGAGAAGTAATGTAAATGATCAAGAAGCTACGAGAGTTACAGTATGGTCTTCCTTGTCACATAAATCTTAAACACATGCAAAGCCTTAACATATGATATGCCTGAAAGAAATCTAATCTTGGTGTGGTTTTCAGTGGGCTGCTGTTGCTGGTGAAGGGTACAATCATTACCATTCACTTCCTTACGTTATCATTCCGACAATAAAACCTGTTTAAGGAACTGAGTAAAAAATGTTCAAATGTACGTGAAATCTTAGGGGATTTAACTGCTAAGGTCATCAGTCCCTAAGCTTACACACTACTTAACCTAAATTATCCTGAGGAGGAACACACACACACACACACACACACACACACACACACACACACACACACAAGGGAGGACTCGAACCTCCGCCGGGACCAGCCGCACAGTCCATGACTGCAGCGCCTTAGACCACTTGGCTAATCCCGCGCGGCAGGAACTGAGTAATGAGAAGTTGCTGAAGAAATGTCTTCACAATCGAAACTAGAACTTGAGCAAAAGTTCCAACAGCTTATGTTGGAATGCATGCCAAAATTGTGTTTTTTGAACTAAAAAACTATTGAGTCTTCTATATAGATCGAACTGCAGATGCTTCATCAAAGGAGGCAACAGCTTATTTAGGAACCATTTTCTCAAAAATGATACGAGATGCAAGACTAAGACTTGGCACAATTATTTTACACAGCCCACATTATATTTGACCCAACTTTTATATTTTTAAAGTTGGTACTCTAGATATTGTATGATGAATAGTGAAAAAAAAAAAAAAAAAAAAAAAAAAAAAAAAAAAAAAAGACAAAAATGCAAAATTATTAAATAATTTCTTTATCAAACACAAAATATTTTAACTGCTGAACTATTATGTGCTAAATACATAATTTTTCCCAGATTTACCAAGAATATACCAAACAGATCACATGAAAACAGCATTTATGCATTTTCAGAAACTGGTACCTGAAACAGACTTTATTTTTATACTAAAAAATTAATATTTATTAACTAATTATTTTCTTCATTTTAAATTTGACAAACAAGAACCATGAAAATTTACACTGATGCCACTTAAAATATATACTATATGTAGTAAAATATTCATTGAATTGCACAGAGATCTTTAAGAGGTGTAATAATTAATGTTCAGAACTGCAAGTGCAAGCTTGTGTATCCTACCCAGTTCCCTTAAGTTAGGCAAATACCATGTGAAAGTTATTGAGGTCATATGTGCCCTTACAATCTTTTTACAGAATCAAATTGAAGGCATCAGAGGAGAAGAGTGCTAAGCCCCACGAACGTATTTTGTGATACTGCATGTTACACGTTTGGTTAACTTCAATGACAAGAACACAAGTACAACAATACAATGCAATTTATACAGCCAATCCCTTGTTATCAGTATGTGGTGCTTTTGAAAATGCAACAGATAATTTGGCCAGTCTAATCCTTACTAAAATGACAGCTAGCACATTTCCCACTTGTCCCTCCAATTCTGCTATTTTTAATATTAAAAAATTTGCATGCATGAAATTACCTTTCTGCTCCTAATTTCTGACATTCCTTTGTAAATGCTTCAAGAGCGATCGGCATTATTTTGTCTATTGCATTCTTAAGCCTGAAACAGAAATCACATGAATATTTTAGTGATGCTGCAACACGGTTAAATTCTGTATGCTACAAGTGCATCCACCACCCATACATACAAATCATTCATTTCTTCATAAATATGTATGACATTTAGATTTTTTTTTCAGCAAGATGTATTCTTTTCCATTGTACCAATATTAAGACTTCTCCCTGTTCTGTTTGCTTAAGAAGTATTTGAAGAATGAGCCCTTAAATGCCTCTGTGTGTTCTGTAATTTGGCTTGTCTTGTCTTCGAAAGTCCTACGGAAGCAGTAAGTAGGTAGATGTAGTATTTTCCTCACTTAATACTGGTTCTCGCAACTATGTAAGAGACTCTCTTGGGATAGTTGGCACCAATCTTTAAGTGTCTGCAAGTTCAGGTTTTTCAGCATTTCTGAATCACTATCTGGTGGATCAGAAAAAATCTGCACTATCCACATAACCGATACCTATATTTGGTACGTACCATACATGTTTGAGCAATTTTCTAAGATGGGTCAGTAAGCAATCTCCTCCGTAGACCATTGCATTTTCCCTGTAACCTACCAACACAACAAAGTTTCAGTTAATAAAACGTTCCAGGCTTGTGTCCCCATCTGCAGAGGACATTTTTCAAGCGGGTTCGTAGCTTCTTTGAATGTCCGATTCACACCCTGGCTTGATACTGAATACAGCAAAATTTCGCTTCCGTGTGCTTCCGCACAATGGCGGGTTTGTCACATTTTGAATACACGTGCGCAATTGGCCATTGTTGACTGCCGCTGCCCACTGTTTTATTACCGCATGGTGGAAGACTGGTACACATCTTCTCCAGCACTAGAATCCACATGTCATTCACTTTTACGCCCTCGTCATTCCTAGTGAAATTCCTAGGGTGTTTTAGAATCTCTATGGTCTCTGTATAGCCCTTCATGGAATCCACTTGTGACTGCCAGTACTTGAGTCCTATCAAAGTGAATGTGGTGGTGGTGGTGGTGGTGGTGGTCTCATGGCTGCAAATCATGTTCCACAACAGCTAATCCCTCAGTCTCCCCTCTTCTGCAATTGCCCTTGTCCTCTTCTAGTCTTTTTTGGCTGTTCTTTTTTTGTACCCACGTTCTTTTTTTGTACCCACGTACACATCCACACAACTGCATAGAATGCTATACATTCCTGTTTTCTCCAGCAGTTGGGGAGCATCCTTGGCCAATTTTAGGTGATCTTGTATCTTCCAGGTGGGTTTGCAGATTACCACGATGTTCTGTTTTTTCAAGATTTTTCCTATGTGGTCAGTAATGTCTTTAATGAAAGGCAGGAAAACTTTCCATTTGACTGGCGCTTGAGCATTGCTATGATTTCTATGTGATGGTCTTAGCAGTTTTCGTCTCAGTGAATGAATAACCATTCTAGAGCAATGCATTGGCGACACGTTTTAATTCTGTGTCAAGCAGCTGCGGTTCACCGATTTTCCTTGCCCTATATGCCAATATTTTTATGATGGCTCGCTTTTGTTGTGGGTGGCGGTTCGGATCCTGGTGTAGGTAACAGTCGTGTGCCCCAAACCACCACCCTCTTTCTTGAAAACTACCACATCAAGAAAACTTTTTATCATCTGCCTGCCTCCTCCTCCATAGTAAACTGCACCTTCAGATTGACCCCACTGAGATGTTTGTGAAAATTACCCAGTTCCTCCTTGCCATGCCACCATAAAAATAAACTTATCATCCACGTACCGGAAATAAATACTCTGTTTCTTGTTCGCAGTTTCCAATGCCTCCTCCTTGAATTTTTCCATAAAGAAATTCGCTATAACTGAACATGTCTTCTTTAAAATAACAGCTATGACATGGCAATTTCTAAACATACCGTAGCTCAAAATACTAACATGCACAAACATGGGGCAGTGCCACCTACAGTACTGAAGGAGAAGATTGTGTAATGATGTAAACATAGATCCGAAGATGGCAACAGAGAATTGCCAAAACAAGTCATCTATATGAATAAATAATTTTAGCAGCCTCGCCAGTTGAAAATTTATTCAGTGTTCATAATAGTACGAATCGCCCCACGCTAATGATGTCAGAAGTGTAATGGCAACTGACTCTCAATGCAAGCAAATGTAATGTTGTGATAAATAATTCTGAAATATCACCAGTAGTAATAATACTTATGCACACCACTGTATACCTCATAGGTTATATCTGGGTTCCACTTTGAATGACGATAGATTTTACAAAGAAATCTAACCTATATCAATTAAGTAGGTTTCTATATAAAAAAATTAAGAAATAATACATAAATACATAAAAATAAAGAAAAAGTATTAAAAATAGACAAGCTTTATTCATTTGTGCTCCTGATTTTGTATACTGTCTGCTTTTGGTTTTTTGTAATGTTTGGCACGTTCTGTTATAACTCTGTTATGTCAAAATAGTTAGTTTTGATGCTAACCAGTACATTTACATATTTTCATTTGTTGTGCTGTATGTGCACAGGTATTTTTGTTAACGCTGCAAATTGCGTTGTGTACGTTTTAAGGACTATTACTATTACCCTTCATTTTCTGTAATGTCTGTCGCGGTATACCTTGATGTACACTGTCACTTTTTGGTGATTTTTCTTTGGTAAAAGGTAATGTATGTTGCATAAATAGTCTGAAAGAACCATTACTGTATAATTACATGATAGTAGAACAATCACTGGAAGCGGCCACCTCCATAAAATATCTACGAGTATGTGCAGAGAGTGATCTGAAGTGGAAAGACCAGATGAAACTAACTGTAGGTAAGGCAGACGCATTGGAAGACTCATAAGGAATGTAATCCACCCAAAAAGAAGCCAGTTTACAAACTCTCCGCTGACCAATACTTTGATATTGCTTCAATACTCTGATATTGCTTGTCAGTCTGGCATCTGTAACAGACAGGATAAATAGAGGAAATAGAGAAGATCAGCACATTTTATTACAGCTTCATTTTGTAAATGCAAATCTGTTATGGAGATGCTCAGCCAACTCCCGTGGCAGATACTGCAAGAGAGACATTCTGCCATTACAGAGTGTTTTACAGTTAAGAGTTCCAAGAGTGTTTGTCCCAAGAAATTTCAACAAATACATTCCTTGCTCCAATTTGTATCTTGTGAAAAGGTCACAAAGGTAAAATTTAGAGAGAGATACAGGCTCTCAAAGAGACTTAACAGCAATTGTTCTTCCCACAAACCATTTCAAAGTGAAACAAGGAAAGGAGACTGGTTGGTGGCTGGTACGCAACGTACACACTGAAACACTCCTTTAGATGGTTTGTCAAGTACAGATTTACAGTACTTCATTATAAATAACTGTATTATCTGGCAAAAGTCTCAGTTTACTAATAATATCGACTGCCAGATTATAAATATACAAAATGAATAGCATGTGTCCAAACACACTTTCCTGAGGCACACCTGAAGTTATTTTTATATCTGTCACTGACTCTCCATTCAAGATAACATACTGCGTCTTTCCTTCCAAAGTATCCTTACTCTAGTCACAAATTTCACATGACACCTATATGATTGTGCCTATGCTAATAAGCATCAGTGTGGCACTGTCATATGGCTTTCAGAAGTAATAAGATACTGCAACTTCCTTTTTGCATTGCTCCCTGGTTTTCAAGGGATTCTGTATTGGATACTTAATTACGTTTGATGTCAGAAATTGTTATAACTGTACAATAGATGGATGTGTGATGCTGGATGATAGTTTTGTCAATCACTTCTGCTATCCTCCTTGTAGATGGGTGTGACCTGTGCTTTCTTCCAACTGTTGAGCACAGGTTCATCATCATCATCACCCCCCCCCCCCCACCCCCCCCCTCTCCTTGCAGAATCTATGGTATACTGCAGTTAAAAAAGGGAATAACTCAGCTGCCAATTCTGAATAGATTCTGGTAAGGATTTCATCAGGTCCTGGGGCTTAGCAATTTTAGCTATTTCTCAATGCTGCTGATGTAATATCTGTATCACTCACCTTCACAGTGGTGTGAGAACTGAACTGAGGCAATACTGCTGAATTTTCCCTTGTAAAAGAGCAGTTGAAAGTACAGTTTAGCATTTCTGCTTTTGCTTTGCTATCATCAATTTCAGTTCCTGCGTGATATATAAGTGTTGGTACTCTATCTTTTGTGCCATTGGCAGGCTTTACAAGTGACCTGTATTTCTCTGGATTTTGTGCGATGTCTTTCATACAGTTTATGCAAGGGCAGCTGTTGAAAGCTTTCCACATTGTTCCTGTCACAACAATGTGTGTGTCACTGAACATCTCTCCATATCACTATGCTTTGTTTCATACTTGTTATGTAGAAGTCACTTTTTTCTTCAAACATAATTTACCATGACTGTGTACCTGCCTGTTCCACCACTAGTACATAGGGTGAGGCCAGCTGAGTGCCCCTCAGTTTGTTCTCGCATATGTGCAGCCAGTATAGGCTATCCACCAGGTGGCACTACTGCACTCACTCTGCACATTCACTAGCCAATTTTCCACCCTTCCCCATGTGCGTTCAGTTGGTGTAGTATGGTCACTGGCCATAAACACTAAGGCCCGACTGCTTCCACATCAGACGTTTGCCCACCAGTGCATGTGGACACTTGACTGTCACTCAGCAGGCAGTAGAGCTGACACCCTCTGCTAAACACGATGGAGGTTATGAAGAATGATTCACCATGCACTTGATAAATATGTCAAGTTAGTGTTCAGTCATGTATGAGACATAAATTGAAACTGAGAAAGCAGAAATGTTAAACTCTGTTTTCAAATGTTCCATTACAACAGAAAACCCAGAACTGATGCCCAAATTAATTCTTGTTCCACTGACAACGTGAGTGAAACAAATGTGTCAGTCGCACTGAGAAAGAGCTGGAATTAACACTGAAAAAAGCTGCACGGCCCAGTGGAATCCCTATAAGATTCTATAGTGAATTTGTGGATGAGTTAGCCCGTCTTTTAACTATAATGTGCTGTACATCCCTTGAATAGAAAACTGTGCTCAGTAGTTGGAAGAAAGTCCATGTCACATCAGTTAACAAGAATGGAAACAGAAGTTCCACAAAACTACTGTCCAAGATCCTTGACATCCACTTGTTATGGGCTCTTGAAACATCCCGAGTTCAAAGATAATGAGGTATCAAGAACAGAATGACGTCCTCCACATCAACCAGCATGGATTCCGAAAACATTGATCAATGCTTACAACCAAAAATATGATTGTATGAGGTATCAAGCGAAGTGACTGGACTGATGATGCAACAAGTTATTTTGGATTGGGAGTCAATGGCAGATGTGTTCCAGGGAAGTGTGTTGGGGTCCTTGCTGTTCATATTTCATATCAGTGACCTTTCAGGCAATATTAATTCACAGATGACACAGTTGTCTGCAATGAAATATCATCTAAAAAGATCAGTAAGATTTCGAAGTTCTGCATAGTCTGACAAAAATGTAGTCATGCACTCCACAACGAAAAAAATGTAGTGCTCTGTAAAGTAATACTTTGTACAGATATGATATGGTACAGTCCTATAGGCTGAGTGTAGGTAAAGCAGGTGGCTGAATTTCAGTTTATTGCTAGAATGAGACTGCTTGAACATCGCTCATGTGACCATCCTAGAACACTGCTGAAGTGTGTAGGGCCTCAACAAATAAAACTAGCTGCAACAAATAAGACTAACATGGGATATTGAATGTATACAGAGAAGGGCAGCATGAATTATCATAGGTTACTTTGACCTGCGGGAGACTGTTACAGAGACGCTGAAGAAATGGAACTATCTGGTCATAAACTATCCCAACAAAGTCTACTTACAAGTTTCAGGAACTGGCTACGAATATACAACCACCCCTACACATTGCCCCCATAAGGATTGTGAGAAGAAGATCAGGCTAATTATAGCATGCACAGAGGCGTTTAAACAGTCACACTTCTCGCACTCTATATGTGAATGGAATGGGAAGAAGCCTTAATAACTGGTACAGTGGAAAAGTTTCCCCAGACATGCACTTCACACCAGTTCACCGAGCGTAGATGTAGATGTATAGAGTTCCTCCCTTCTTTAACTGTTCTACTGAATATGCATCGGTCAACTATTTTTCTAAACTTGAACCAGTGCTAGATATTTTAATTTCCTCCTTGAGAAGTGACACTAACTGTTTGTTTAATTTACTGAATTTGTGAATCAAATAAGAGGGGTCTATTTGTTGCCAATAGTTGTAATATATTACCATCATGAATGAGCTCCCACACAATCTGTTCCAAGTTATTTTTAGTGAATGCCGATGTCATACACAAGGTCATTTATGTATATTGTGAACAGCAACGGTCCTATGACACTCCCCTGCGGCACACCTGAAATCACTCTCACTTCAGAAGACTTCTCTCCATTGAGAATGACATACTGCGTTTTGTTATCTAGGAACTCTTCAATCCAATCACACAATTGATCTGATAGTCCATATGCTCTTACTTTGTTCATTAAACGACTGTGGGGAACTGTATCGAACGCCTTGCGGAAGTCAAGAGACACGGCATCTACCTGGGAACCCGAGCCTATGGCCCTCTGAGTCTCGTGGACGAATAGCGCGAGCTGGGTTTCACACGACCGTCTTTTTCGAAACCCATGCTGATTCCTACAGAGTAGATTTCTAGTTGCCAGAAAAGTCATTATACTCTAACATAATATGTGTTCCAAAATTCTACAACTGATCGACGTTAGAGATATAGGTCTATAGTTCTGCACATCTGTTCAACGTTCCTTCTTGAAAACGGGGATGACCTGTGCCCTTTTCCAATCCTTTGGAACGCTACGCTCTTCTAGAGACCTACGGTACACCGCTGCAAGAAGGGGGGCAAGTTCCTTCGCGTACTCTGTGTAAAATCGAACTGGTATCCCATCAGGTCCAGCGGCCTTTCCTCTTTTGAGCGATTTTAATTGTTTCTCCATCCCTCTGTCGTCTATTTCTATAGCTACCATTTTGTCATCTGTGCGACAATCTATAGAAGGAACTACAGTGCAGTCTTCCTCTGTGAAACAGCTTTGGAAGAAGACATTTAGTATTTCGGCCTTTAGTCTGTCATCCTCTGTTTCAATACCATTTTGGTCACAGAGTGTCTGGACATTTTGTTTTGATCCACCTACTACTTTGACATAAGACCAAAATTTCTTAGGATTTTCTGCCAAGTCAGTACATAGAACTTTACTTTTGAATTCATGGAACGCCTCCCGCATAGCCCTCCTGACACTACATTTCGCTTCGCGTAATTTTTGTTTGTCTGCAAGGCTTTGGCTATGTTTATGTTTGCTGTGAAGTTCCCTTTGCTTCGGCAGCAGTTTTCTAACTCTGTTGTTGTACCACGGTGGCTCTTTTCCATCTCTTACGATCTTGCTTGGCACATACTCATCTATCGTATATTGTACGATGGTTTTGAACTTTGTCCACTGATCCTCAACACTATCTGTACTTGAGGCAAAACTTTTGTGTTGAGCCGTCAGGTACTCTGAAATCTGCTTTTTGTCACTTTTGCTAAACAGAAATATCTTCCTACCTTTTTTAATATTTCTATTTACGGCTGAAATCATTGATGCCGTAACTGCTTTATGATCGCTGATTCCCTGTTCTGCGTTAACTGTTTCAAATAGTTTGGGTCTGTTTGTCATCAGAAGGTCTAATATGTTATGAGATTTTAATGTTTTACCGGGTTCCTGATATTCACTGTATGCTCGTGAAACGGTCATATGGGAATATCCCCACTTCATCGCTACCTCGGAGATGCATATCCCTTCGCTCATGCGCTGACTGTAACACCAAGTTCAAACTTGCTTAAATCTTGGTAACCTGCCATTGTAGCAGCAGTAACTGATCCAACAACTGTGCCAGACACTTGTTGTCTATAAAGACATTGCCGACCGCAGTGCCATATTCTGCCAGTTTATATATATATGTATTTGAATGCGCATGCCTAAACCAGTTTCTTTGGCACTTCAGTGTATGTATGTTAAACAGCATAGGAATAGTTTACAAAATCATCATCTCCTCTACCAACATATTTCTTGAGTCACTCCTTATCCCCCAACGAATCTCCTGTCTATGAGTGTTCATAAAAGCAATTATGAATGTAAATGAATAATTCATATAATATGGCAATCTAAAAAAGTACATATGATGTAAATAGTGAAGTGTAGTCAAAATCAGGCATTCCAGTACCTAATAATATATAATTTCCACATAAATATTTTTCTGTTACATAAGAAATAAACAAAACATTAAACATGTACACCGTACCTTCTCAAAGGCAACTTCATTTTATCCTCTTCGGCTTGCAGTCGAAGTTTTTTTGCTCTTTTCATTAGAGTCTCTTTGGTACAAGGCAAGGATGTGGCCAAATGGCTATAAACCTGATGTCTAATATTGCAAGGAAGCTGCTGGCATTTGTACTCCAAGCTTTAACAAAGAAAGTCACTTACTTCAAAACTGTTATAATAAATTTTATGAAATAATAGCAACACAAGCTGAAGAAAAAGGCTCAGAAAAGGCAACAAATAATATCAGGTGATCATGACAGAAACTGGTAAAATGGGCATTTTAGGAAGAATATCGTTCTGCCCCTGAGTACTAATTTCAGTGTTGTGTGAGGTTCTGATCAGCCAATGGTCATCTTCAGGCAGAAGGCACATTTTCTAAGATATGATAAAAGGTTCCTGTTGCAATGGGAATGTTACATCACTGTTTATAGCCTGTGTATTTTGTCTGACAAACACTGGCTGGTTAAAACTGTTTATGGCATTATGAAATCCTCACGTGGCAGTGTTGAATCAAATACAAAGGGTAAAAGAACAAAAAGGGGCACTCCTAGCCAATGCATCAACAACATCGTTTGTGTCGTAGTATAAACAGTATCTGTATAACTTATCTCCATGTCTAACCACAATCATCATTTAATAGATCTACATAGTCAATAAAATGGGTAAAAATGTCTGCTCTTTACAGCGGCAACTAGGCTACCAGCTTTCTTCATCAAAGGTTATCAGCTATAGTGACAGAAGTACTTTCCAATGGTCCTTCACAGGACCTAGTCAGTCACTTGCGAACATGCATGAAACTACAACGTGTATTGTAAGAATAACATTTTCTCAGGTACTATTTTGTTGACCATCTGGCTTCAGGTATAACTCAGCCACATTCACAAGCTGTGACAAATTGCCTTTTGGCTTTTGTATTAAGATCTTCGGTTGACGGTTGTTTAATGATTTTGTGTAGCCGGCATTCCCACAAATTCACCCTGCATTGCTGATGCGGACTGGATTCAAGTTTGCAACCAGAGGTTGTATGTACAGCCCGTGCTAACATTCACAAGGGACATTTTGCTGGCCATTTTTGCTGTAGCTCCTCCACTGTTACTTGCAATGGCTGGCTGTTGCAGCACAGGAATCTAGCCTATTTGTCTTGAGAACGTCTCCTTTTTTCTTGAAACTTTTGTTTGTCTTGTGAATTTCAATGGCTTCCCTGAACAAACAGCCACAATATCCAGAATGTGCATGTTGGTGAATTTTGTTACATAACTGGTCTTGCACAACTCATGCTCTGACACAGTTGATTTCTCATTCCACCACAGACTTTTCCACTGTACACAGTATATGGTATGCTCCTAACATTGCATGAGGATTCCATTTGTCTTTCCCCCAATTGAGACGCACACTGATCTCAGTCAGTTGCACATAACCTTCAAGCTGTGTTTGCACACTATATGGCCGATTCTGTCCACCGCCCTGGAAATGTACAGGGTGGCACAAAAAGAATGTGGATTTGGCTATCATAGTATCAGTGGTGGGAATAGAATGGAAGGGTGGGTGACCTGTTGTGTTGTAGGCAAGAGCATCCAGTTTCAGTAGCAATGGCACAATGGACCATACCTCGTCACGTTTTTGCTGTTGGACATTTCTTCATATCAATACTTGATGGCAACACAATACAGCATTGGAGTACCTCTTTTCGCGCAACTGCGTGTCACAAAGCAGACATTGTCTGGTCATCCTTGCACGGTGTGAATGCAGGAAAATGTCGATAGAGTACAAGCCACGTTCTTCAAAGTCCTCGACACTCCACAAGGAGCAATGCTACAATTCTGGGTTTGTCTCGTCACTCACTGCAGTGCATCCTGAATGATGAGTTACATTGCCATCCTTACAAAATTATGATCGTGCAGAAGATTCACAGCCATGATTATGATGAACAGAGACAGTTTTGTTAGAGAATGCTTGATGTTCTAGCTACTGCTGCTGCTTATTATGATGATGAGAGATGAAGTGCACTTTCACTTAGACAGTTACGTGAACAAACAAAACTGCCTGTATTGGGCAGCAGGCAACCCACAAGAAGTGTATCAAAAACCACTGCAAAGTGCAAAAGTGACACTGTGGTGTGAAGTGTTCAATGTGGTAATTACTGGGTCTCTCTTTTTTAAGGAGGCATTATCAGTGTATGCCGCATGTTATGTTGCAATACTACACAATTTCATGTGGTCACAACTGGACACTATAGGGATGAACATGGCAGACACATGGCTCCAACAGGATGGAGCAACAGCCAAACGGCTAATGATTCCGTGGCAGTTGTTCGAGAAATGCTTCCCCAACACGTGATCTTCTGTTTCAGCGATGTCCACTGGCCAGCACATTCGGCAAACTTGTCATTTTGCGACTTCTTCTTATGGGGTTACCTAAAAAGTAAAGTGTACTGCAACAAACTTCATACACTCAATTACCCGAAAGTTCCAATAGATCAAGAAATTGCTGCTGTTTTACATGACATGTTGCCAAAAGTGATGGCAATCTTCAAAGAAAGACTTAATGTGTATTCATGAAGAAGGCCGCTATCTGCCTGATGTTATATTTAAAAATTCATAAATCAGATGCATTACCAATTGTAGTGATGTGAGTACATTTTGTATGTGATCAAAGCAGAGCCAATTATACACTACTCGCCATTAAAATTTCTACACCCCGAAGATGACATGCTACAGACGGGAAATTTAACCGACAGGAAGAAGATGCTGTGATATACAAATGATTAGCTTTTCAGAGCATTCACACAAGGTTGACGCTGGTGGCGACACCTACAACGTGCTGACATGAGGAAAGTTTCCTACCGATTTCTCATACACAAACAGCAGCTGACCAGCGTTGCCAGATGAAACGTTGTTGTGATGCCTCGTGTTAGGAGGAGATATGCGTACCATCACGTTTCCGACTTTGATAGAGGTCGGATTGTAGCCTATCGCGATTGCGGTTTATCGTATCGCGACATTGCTGCTTGCATTGGTCGAGATCCAATGAATGTTAGCACAATATTGAATCGGTGGATTCAGGAGGGTAATACGGAATGCCATGCTGGATCCCAACGGCCTCATATCACTAGCAGTCGCGATGGCAGGCATCTTATCTGCATGGCTGTAACGGATTGTGCAGCCACGTCTCGATCCCTGAGTCAACAGACGGGGACGTTTGCAAGACAACAACCATCTGCACGAACAGTTCAACAACATTTGCAGCAGCATGGACTATCAGCTCGGAGACCATGGCTGCGGCTACCCTTGATGCTGCATCACAGATAGGAGCGCCTGTGATGGTGTACTCAACGACGAACCTGGGTGCACGAATGGCAAAACGTCATATTTTCGGATGAATCCAGGTTCTGTTTACAGCATCATGATGGCCACATCGGTGTTTGGCAACATCGGGCTGAACGCACATTGGAAGAGTGTGTTCGTCATCGCCATACTGGCGTATCACTGGGCGTGATGGTATGGGGTGTCATTGGTTACACGTCTCGGTCAGCTCTTGTTTGCATTGATGGCTCTTTGAACAGTGGACCTTACATTTCAGATGTGTTATGACCCGTGGCTCTACCCTTCATTCGATCCCTGCGAAACCCTACATTTCAGCAGGATAATGCATGACCGCATGTTGCAGGTCCTGTACGGGCCTCTCTGGATACAGAAAATGTTCAACTGCTGCTCTGGCCAGCACATTCACCAGATCTCTCATCAACTGAAAACGTCTGGTCAATGGTGGCCGAGCAACTGGCTCATCACAATACGCCAGTCACTACTCTTGATGAGCTGTGGTATCGTGTTGAAGCTGCATGGGCAGCTGTACCTGTACACGTCATCCAAGCTCTGTTTGACTCAATGCCCAGGTGTATCAAGGCCGTTATTATGGCCAGAGGTGGTTGTTCTGGGTACTGATGTCTCAGGATCTATGCACACAAATTTTGTGAAAATGTAATCACATGTCAGTTCTAGTATAATATATTTGTCCAATGAATACCCGTTTATCATCTGCATTTCTTCTTGGTGTAGCAATTTTAATGGCCAGTAGTGTACTTGTTAGAAAGCCATGTATTCTTTTTGCTCCACCCTTTATTTGGTAGACTAGCTGCACACAACATTTCTTCTGCTGACACGTCACTTTGCCAGTTGGTAAGTTTCATGACACTAATTATAACAGGTGGAGTGCCTATTGTTCCTCAGGACATGTTCCAGGTGTTGCATTTTGCATTAAAGGTGCTGCTGCACACACATTTGTCTTGCGTGCATTACAAGCATATTGGTCATGCCTCTTTCCTGGCTCAGGTGACAATTTGAACGTTTGTGCAGGTATCAGTCAAACTGTGCTGGCGTTTGATACATGCTGTTGCCCAGCTCTCACTAGTCCTCATGATCAGTAAACTTAAAAAGGATAACGTCGATGAGGTGGGTCAAGGACAGCATGGGCAACATGTGGTCTTGCATTACACTGTTTAAAGGTAATGTCGTGGAGACCCCTAGTATGACTGGGCACATCCACAGGCCTCAGTACATCAAAAATGTAATGCCTGCTGTCCAAAAGTTCTAGCTATCCAAACCAGAGTTGATAGTGTTGTGTTTCCAGTAGTATCCCATATCACCACGCCAAATACTTTGCTTGTATGGCAATTTTGAATCCAGTCTGGCTCCACTCTTTCTCCTCAAAGCCTCAATGCTTGGAAACATCATGACACTGTATGCAAAACTTGGACTCACCTGAAAAGATGACTTGGTGTCATGTCTATGTTCACTGTTGTTGAGTGGACCACTGTTGGTGCACACCTCTCTCTCTCGCTGCTGATGTGGTGAGAAACCCCAACATTAATTATGGTGCTCCTGATTTCACTGCACGTTGCACTTTCCATGTGGATATCTGCCTTGCTATGTTCAAGCCCATTTCCTACCTCATGGTATGTGACATGGCTGTAAGATATGCATGGTCTACCAAACAGTACGAATGTCCTCTTAGGGATTAAACATGTTGGGTTGTTGAGAACCTATATGGCTTCCAGTATGGCCCTCCTCAACCCTTCAATTCCACATTAATATTATGGTCATAGGATAAAGAGCAATCCAAACAGCAACAGAGCAGAATGACAAACCACAGTCTCACTGTGTATTTCCAACACCATGTACACCTATATTCCTTTCTTCTATACAAAGTATAACATGATCTTGTGGTTTTTGCCTGCAGAATCTTTCCTTACACACAATGTAAAGGGTGTCTGATAAGTCACTCCCTATTTTTAAATTGTTGCAGGTGCTGTATTTATGAACCAATTTTCTTAGAAGTACTTTTGTTAGAAGCAGCACTCCTTGAGATTGTGTTTAGCATCATTTTTTCTTTTGTTTCATTGAATAATGCTGCCTGTGTTGACTGGAAGAATAGGACAGAATAACAGTCCGTTATGAGGTGTGGGGATCTGTGGGATGAGTGGAAAGGTGGTGGAGGACTGAAGAAGGGATCCAAGCAACACTGGGTACAAGAACAGTTAAATATTGCCATTCCAAACTACTAACAACAGAGAATGTTGTCAATGCAAAATGATCAGGAATACCATCAATTTCAGGGACAGCAGAGAATGTGGGCAGAGTTGGTGAAATATTAATGAGGAGCTCTACGAAATAACTGCATTAGCAATCTAATGAAAGTGGTCTTTCGCGTTATGCAGTTGCTGCAATTCTTAACAAAAGATCTCACTTTTATGCTGTTTAACACACATTATGCACAGCAATCGTTTCCTGATGACTGTGATGTAAGAATGGAGCCTGGAGAAATTTTCTTCGGCTGGAATGATGATTGGCCTGAAATTCTTGAGAACATTCTGTAGACTGATGAGGCAATTTTCCAAATTGGAGGATTTGTAAACAAGCATAACTGCCATTGATGGACAGCCAAAACCCCACATGACTGTGTTGACAAAGCACAGGGGCATGCGAAGATGACAGTATGGTGTCATATCAGGTCATCCGAAGTTGTTGGACCTTTCTTTCAGCGGACCACAATGAATCCGCGATTGGCGCACTAGTAAAGATGAACCAAAAAAATGAAGAAGACTAAATGTGCAAATAGAGGATAGAATGTAAAATTGCCAAAACTAAAAGATGACATACCGAAATGGATTCAAGGATGCCGTCAAAATGGCACGAATTAATACACAAATTATTCAAATAAACACTTGTAAGCTAGAGCTACATCGGAACTTAACAGACTTTAAGGATAGAGTTGGTTGGTGCTATAGTTTTATGAAGCGATCATGGACGTAGCATGTGAACCAAAACCAAAATATCTCTGAAAATGCCCCAGGAGTATGAAAAGAAAATATTATCTTTCCATTACTTTATTACTCAATATCGAAAGAAAACCAGCATGGAACTAAGCCAAATAGTGAATATGAAAGGAATTATTCTGACATTTGATGTGCTGAGTAACAGAATTGTTGCCATGAAATGTGCTAAAACTGTAATTATAAAAATAAGTGGACATGAAAAAATGCACTACACTGTCGTCCTTCACTCAATGGTTGTTTCCAAGTGCAAAACAATGACAAAACCTTCTGAAATACTGCCAGGGGGTAGCGTTCATGTATGAAACAAGGATTGTATCGACAAGGCTGGTATGAAATTACATATTAACAGAGCTTTCTTGAAGAAAAGTTTCTACTTGTGCTAGCTCAGTCTAGGAGGCATTTGAAAAATTCTGTGAAAGAGAAATTGAGACACGGAAATAAAGAGCTTGCTGTTATTCTGGGAGAGCTTACTTCACAACTGAAACAAATGAAACAAGAATGGAACAAATGTACGATGGATGAAACCAAACATGAAACACGTATGATGGATGTAACCAAACACGAAACACTTCACAACTGAAACAAACAAAACAAGAATGGATGTATGATGGATGTAACCAAACATGAATTCATGTCAAAGGGAACTTTAAAACAAGGTACAATCAAATAAGTATGTCACTGGACAGAACAGCCATGGTCTAGAGTGAGGGAAGACATTATTGGTAAATCTTTCAAGTAGTGTGGCATAAGTAATGCTCTCAATGACAGTGATGACAATCTTATATACGAAGAGGACAACAATGACGACAAAGAAGAGGAGGAGGAGGAGGAGGTAGCTCAGATGACTATTTTCAGGAATTGGTTTTATAAACTAAGGACTTTTATTTTGGCCTGGATTTGCAACCTATTAACAAAAACGACAAGCAAAAAATTGCTTGGAAATTAAGGTGCGTCCTATAACCCGTAAAATATGACAATGGAAAAAATCCTGAATTTCTTTGAGCAAAAATTCTGTATCACCACAAGAAGAAAAGTACGGTACAGCCTTTCTGCCATTCTTCCATAATGTGATATATAGAACTGGTCAACAGGAAAGGGAAGGGTAAACTGGCTGGGCTAATAGCAGGAAATGTAAGGAGGGAGGCACTGCCATGAGTGGTAATATACCAGTTGTCATAGGTGTTGGAGCAACACCTTTTTTAGGATAGGTAGGACAGAATGAAGTCAAGTTCTGAGAGAAGTAAAGATTGAAACAAACCTTCAGTTTGAGAGAGAAATCAAGCAGCATAATCCTGGCACATTGGAATAGCGAACACAAATGTTGGTTAAAAATTTACAGCAATCAGCAGAAATTTTATTTCCACCTGATTTTATCTCGGTATATGTGAAATGCCAACTATCTTTAGTGCATCAAAATATTCGAGGGCTTAGAAGTATAATTAATGAACTACTTATGTGCACTGATGAATTAGAGTCATCGAACCCAGTTGATATAATCTGCCTCTCTGAACATCATGTTACCACTGGTATTGGCATTACAGAATTTAAGTTAGCCTCTTACTTCTGTAGACAAAATATGGAGAAAGGAGGAGTTGCCACATATGTTAAAAACAGTTTTAAATTTAAGAATATTGACATTAATAAATTTCGCTTAGAGCAGCGCTTAGAAGCATGTGCAACAGAGAGAGAATTTCGTAATAGGTCCTTTACAATAGTAGCCATATACAGAGCACCTTCAGGAAATTTCAACCTGTTTATAAATGGTCTTTAAGATTTATCACCTCATCTAAAAAAATCACAAAGAACTAGTGGTTGCTGGTGATTTTAATACAGATGTCCTGAAAAACACTGTCAGTGAACAGTTAGAAAAACCCCTCTCTCCTCCCTGATGAAGGAACATTTGTTCCCAAAGCTAGGAACGTAAGTTTTTGGTTCTGTTTTTTGTGTATCTATCGGCTGTACTGAGCTGAGGTAAGTACTGGCCAGCCCCTCTCTCTCTCTTTGTTAGTATTTGTTTCACATCTTTATATGAGATTTTCCATTAATCATTTACACCAGTTACATTGTCATTCAGTTTAATTTCTACTGTAAATTTCCCAACTAGGATATACAAATGTTCTAAGGCTGCCATTGATAATATCTTTTTAGACAATTTTAGGCAACTAAGCCACCTTACAAAACCAGCAGTAAATGGGTTACCTGACCATGACATGCAACACCTGACATTAAATTTTGAAAATTTTCAGGGTAAAACATCTATCAGAACTGAGTACAGAAGGCCAATAAAACAGTCCAAAACTGAGAAATTTAGGAGACTGCTCAAAGAAATTAATTGGATGGACGTTTACAGCACCCAAGACACAAATGGAAAATTGAAACATTCATTAATAAAGTTAGCACCTTATTTGACAATTTTTTCCCCCTGAAGGTATTTTAAATTAAGCAGAAGTCTAATAAGAAACCATGGATCACATAAGGGATAAAGATATCACGTGAGGCAAAAAGGAAACTATCTGATATGTAGGGACGCCTTTGATACTAGCATTATAGCTCATTACAAAAATTACTGCAAAATATTGAAGGAGGTTATCCAGAAATCTGAACACCTGCCTTATGAGAAGAAGATAAATAATACATCCAGCAATAAAATAAAAACAATATGGGATATAGATAAGTCAGAGACAGGTAGGACCAGATATGAGAAGGAACAAATAGCTCTAAACATAAATGAAACCCTGGTAATAAACGCATGTTGTATTGCAAACCATTTAAACAAGTATTTTGTCTCTGTTATTGATAGCTTGGTGTTGTCAGGTTCAGTAAATAATGCAATGGAATATCTGAGACCAGTGCACACAAGCAATCTCAGTGAAATGGAATTGACACTTACTTCACTCAAAGAAATAGTATCCATCATAAAGTCCTTGAAATCAAAGCATCCTAGTGGTTATGATAACATATCAACAAAGTTAATAAAAGAGTGTTCATGTGAGCTTAGTCATATCTTAAGTTATTTGTGTAATCAAACACTTATCACAGGAACATTCCCAGACTGGCTTAAATATGATTAAGTTAACTTCTCCACAAGAAAGGGGACAAAGAAATGCCGTAAAATTACCGACCGATCTCACCTTTGCCAGCTTTTTCAAAAATCTTTGAAAAGGTTATGTTCACACGTCTACTTGAGCACCTTAGTGAAAATAACTTTCTGTCAAAGTCATAGTTTGGTTTTCTTATGGGTTCTGATATTGAGAAGGCTATTTACACTAACAGTGAAAATGTCCTTAATTCATTAGACAACAAATTAGAGGCAACTGGCATATTCTGTGACCTGTCAAAGGCTTTTGACTGTGTGAATCACAGCATTCTTTAAAGAAAATTAAAATATTATGGCATCACTGGTAGTGCTGCAAAGTGGTTTCAGTCATATCTTACTAATAGAAAACAAAGGGTGTCATTACGTAACACTTCAGCAGTAGGCAATCAGACATCATCTGACTGGGAAGAAATTACATGTTGTGTTCCCCAAGGTTCCATACTAGGTCCACTACCTTTTCTTGTGTATGTTAATGACCTGTCATCTGTTACATTACCAGATGCCAAGTTTGTCTTATTTGCAGATGATACAAACATTGCAATAAATAGTAAATCAAATATAAATTTAGAAAGGGCAGCTAATCAAATTTTTACTGACATTAGTAAGTGGTTCATTGCCAGTTCACTGTCATTAAACTTTGAAAAGACCCACTATATGCAGTTCAGAGCTTCCAAGAGATTTCCTTCTGGTGTGTGTATAAAATATGACAACATGGAAACAGGAGAAGTTGAGAGTGTAAAATTCTTGGGATTACAACTTGATAATAAATACAGTTGGGAGCGACATACTAATGAACTGCTAAAGTGCCTAAACAAGTCTGTGTTTGCAATGCGAATGATGTCAGGCATAGGAGGTATAAATATTAAAAAAACTGGCATATTTTGCTTATTTTTACTCCATTAAGTCATATGGTATCATAATTTGGAGTAACTCCACAAATCGAGAAAAAATTTTTAGAGTACAGAAGCATACAATTAGAGTAATGTGTAGTGTAAACCCAAGAACATTATGTCGAAACCTATTCAAAGAATTGGGCATACTAACCACAGCTTCTCAGTATATTTATTCCTTAATGAAGTTTGTTGTAAATAATGCATCTCTTTTTCCAACTAACTGCTTAGGACACATTATCAATACTAGGAATAAGAACAATATACATAAAGATTTAAAATCACTTACTCTTGCCCAGAAAGGAGTCCAGTATTCAGCAACGCATATTTTCAATAAGTTACCAGCAGCAACCATTAAGAGCTTAGTTTCAGACAAGGCACAATTTAAACATAATTTAAAAGAATTTTTGGTGGCCAACTCCTATTCCATACATGAATTTCTCAACAAGTGCAGTAGACTATTTTAATGAAAATTTATTATCCTTTAATTTTTGACAATACTTGGTTGTAACAGCTAAGTAACTACCTACTATGTGAATGATGGATGTATGGAAAGCAGATTTAAGTCTTAAGTCTGTAAATAGTGGAAGTTTAATTTTAAATCTTGTACATAATCTGACCGTTCTTAACTGAGGATCATTGAAATGAATAATTAACTTTAATTTTTGACAATACGTGGTTGTAATAGCCAAGTAACTAGCTACTGTGTGAATGACAGATTTAATGAAAGCAGACGTAAGTATTAAACCTGTAAATATTAGAAGCTTAATTTTAATTCATGTACATAATTTTACTGTTTATTGACTGAGGATCATTAAAATTAATGAAACTCAAGTTTTTCTAATTACATTTCTGTAATGTGTTTATCTGACATGTTCCACACCCAGGCGGATCCCCTCTTTTGTGGGCCTATGGAATGAATAGTTACTCTAAATCTAAATATAATACATTGCACAAACACAACATAAAGACTGTATACAAACTGACCAAGATCAAACTCTCAGATGTGCAAGGGACAAAAGGGACTCATTTGCAATGTTCAGAGTATGCTGCATAGCGTGAACAAGTGGCTCAGTCTACTTTGGAGTGATCAAATAAACCATCAGGACCAGGAGTATTGATCAAAAACTGTTCTGCAGATTCGGACAGGTGGAGGAAACTGTTGTGGCGGGAAATATACCATTTGAGATGACTAAGCAACAAAATTCGCCATCAAACAAGTTCTGGCTGTAGAGAAGAGCTACCATACCAGTTTGTTCAGGGAAGCCACTGAAATTCATAAAAATGAAAGAAATGAGAAAGCTTCAATGGATCATGGATTCACAAGTTGCAGTGAACAACTATTTAAATAAATGATGGCGGAGCTATAGACAACAACCCCTGCGGACATTTAGTGTGGAGAGTACATATAACCTCTGGCAATGAGCTAGTCTCCAGTCTGCCCCTAACAATGCAAGGCAAACCTTCGAGAATACCACTCCTAGTGCTTCCAGATGTTGGACAGGCATCAACAATTTCACCGTGTGATCCTTACAAGGAACTATATATACTTTGTCAAAATAATTTTTACTTACGCACATAATTGTATTTATATTCTTTATATATAATGCAAGAATATAAATATGTATATACCTGGAAATACATTTTTAAACTAATACAGCAATCACGATTTCTCCATAAAGTAATGTCCGCTGGGTTTGATCATTAGTTGGCCACAGAAACTTTTTCCATTATTTATTACTTCTTTTGGCCAACGTCCTTGCCGCAGTGGTAACACTGGTTTCCGTCAGATCACCAAAGTTAAGCGCTGTCAGGCTTGGCTAGCACTTGGATGGGTGACCATCCGGTCTGCCGACCACTGTTGGCAAGCGGACCGCACTCAGCCCCCGTGAGGCCCATTGAGGAGCTACTTGATTGAGAACTAATGGCTCTCGTCGTGAAAACTGACAACGGCCAGGAGATCTGTATGGTGACCACATGTCTCTCCATATCCACGTCCAGAGATGCCCGAGGATGACACGGCGGTTGGTCAGTACTGTTAGGGACTTCTCAGACCTGTTTGGATGGTGACTGCACTAGGTTACATTACTTATTTATTCCTAGTTTCTGCTACCAGTCACTTTTGAACATGTTCTGTTCATCTTCAGGCGTTTATACGTACATACATACACACAGAAAACTGTTACTTAAAAATAAACAGTCTTAAACTAAATTAATCTAGAACTCTTTTTCCATTGTTTTTTACTGTAGCTGCTGGTGTGGCATTTGGGGGGAAGGAGGGGGTCAGTGTATGGCTAGAAATAGAAATCAGCGATGTCTTCTGCTGGTTTTCTTCCTTGTGGTTGACTATGTATATCACAGCAATTTCATCGTCTTGCTGCTTCACTTGAATCACTGGTGTAATGGCGAAGCTGTTGATTGACATTACACTATTGCACATTATATTTTGTCACTGATGTGCAATAGTGTAATGCCAATCAACAGCTCCGCCATTACACCAGTGATGCAAGTAAAGCAGCAAGATGATAAAACTGCTGTGATATACATAGTCAACCACAAGGAAGAAAACCAGAAGACATCACTGATTTCGATTTCTAGCCATACACTGCCCCCCCCCCCCCCCCTCCTTCCCCCCAAATGCCACACCAGCAGCTACAGTAAAAAACAATGGGCAAGGAGTTCTAGATTAATCTAGTTTAAGACTGTTTATTTTTTAGTAACATTTATCTGTATGTATGTATGTATATATGTATCAATATAATAGAAGGAAACATTCCACGTGGGAAAAATTATATATAAAAACAAAGATGAGGTGACTTACCGAACGAAAGCGCTGGCAGGTCGATAGACACACAAACAAACACAAACATACACACAAAATTCAAGGTTTCGCAACAAACTGTTGCCTCATCAGGAAAGAGGGAAGGAGAGGGGAAGACGAAAGGAAGTGGGTTTTAAGGGAGAGGGTAAGGAGTCATTCCAATCCCGGGAGCGGAAAGACTTACCTTAGGGTGAAAAAAGGACAGGTATACACTCACACACACGCACATATCCATCCACACATACAGACACAAGCAGACATATTTAAAGAGCATATATATATATATATATATATATATATATATATATATATATATATATATATATATATATATATATATATATAATGGAAGGAAACATTCCACGTGGGAAAAATTATATATAAAAACAAAGATGAGGTGACTTACCGAACAAAAGCGCTGGCAGGTCGATAGACACACAAACAAACACAAACATACACACAAAATTCAAGGTTTCGCAACAAACTGTTGCCTCATCAGGAAAGAGGGAAGGAGAGGGGAAGACGAAAGGAAGTGGGTTTTAAGGGAGAGGGTAAGGATTCATTCCAATCTCGGGAGCGGAAAGACTTACCTTAGGGGGAAAAAAGGACAGGTATACACTTGCACACACGCACATATCCATCCACACATACAGACACAAGCAGACATATTTAAAGACCAAATATGTCTGCTTGTGTCTGTATGTGTGGATGGATATGTGAGTGTGTGCAAGTGTATACCTGTCCTTTTTTCCCCCTAAGGTAAGTCTTTCCGCTCCCGGGATTGGAATGACTCCTTACCCTCTCCCTTAAAACCCACTTCCTTTCGTCTTCCCCTCTCCTTCCCTCTTTCCTGACGAGGCAACAGTTTGTTGCAAAAGCTTGAATTTTTTGTGTATGTTTGTGTTTGTTTGTGTGTCTATCGACCTGCCAGCGCTTTCGTTCGGTAAGTCACCTCATCTTTGTTTTTATATATGTATATATGTATGTATAAATGCCTGAAGACGAACAGAACATGTTCGAAACGCGTTGCGTTATGTTAGTTTAAGCATAAAATAAGAAGTGACTGGTAGCAGAAACTTGAAATAAATAATTATCCTACACAGTCACAGTGCACAAACTTAGCCATTATGGCTGAAAATAATTAAGATTACATTACTTCTTTCACCACTGATGTTGTTCGAATATGTGAAAAACACCAAGTCGCACTGCATTTTGGGGCCTATGTTAAATTGTAGATCTGCTTATAATTGGCTGAGTAAGTCAGATCAAACATGAGAGGAAGGAGAAGGGCATACAATGTACAATCAGACGATTTTAAGCAAGTACTGATTTGCTGAAACTGTCATTTGTGTTGAAGAATAACTTTATTTATAAATACACACTGATATGTTCAGCTCTTTCAACTTGAATCTTTCCCCTCCCAGAGCGATATGAAACAGCCCAAATTCTCTTCAGTCCCAGCACCCTTAAAACAAAGTGGTATGTAGGTGATATTCTAGACCATGTTTTGTTGCCCTCCATGACAGGACATCCTAGGCTTACATTTCAGCAAGAGAATGTCCACCTACACGTGGTGAGAGTTTCTACTGCTTGTCTTCATGCTTGGATGTTTGGAGCATTATGAGCACGGTCCTCCAATCAGCTCCGTATTTTGACAATCTAAGGCACCAATTGGACAGAAGTTGGTGCAATATCTCTCAAGGAGAACATCAGACAACTCTATCAATCAGTGGCAAGCCAAGTAACTGCTTGCCTAAGAACCAGAGGTGGACCAGCACCATACTGCTTGCCCAATTTAAGAGGCTCTCTCTCTTTAATAAATCATCCAATTTTTTTGAAATTATAATCATTTGTTTGTCTGTAAATTTACAGCAAATCTACCAATTTCTATACCAATTGGGTAACTCCTTCATGGTGCACTCCCCACCCCACCCCTATCCCTTTTTTTAGTGTATTCTGGGAGCATAATATTAAAATGTATTTGATTAATACAATTTCATCCACAATGGGAAGGATTAAATCATGTATTTTAAATTAATACTTTTCTTGACCATCTCAACTGCATATTTATTTTTAAGACGACTTGTTTTGATCAATACTCAATTATCTTCAGATCCACGTAGATCTATGCAGCCCGTCATATCTACACAAGAAATACACATTATTAAGCCACAGATGAAATTCTCCAACTATGCTGCACTCTTATATCTAAAATACAGTATTTTCAGTTACAACTGTAATTTCATTTAATAACACTTAGGATTTTTTTTAGACTATAGCTTGACAAATCTAGTTGAACAACAGCAATATGCCTTGCTATATAGCAAGCACAGGAATGATTATAACTGTACTTTCAGTACAACAAAGAGTGAGAGAGTAAAGATCAGTAAAATGTTGTCCTCCATGCCATGCACATAATGTGATTTGGCTGCAAAGAGGGACACTTTGTTTAATTCAGGCCCAAATTATAAAACTGATAGCTCTCAGCACAACGAAGGGTCTTTTCGATCACAGTGGATGTATCAAGTAAACTGCTTACCTTAAAACCATCTGATTTACTTCTGCAGAGAAAAATTTGCACTTTCCATCAGCAGTGAGGGCAGCAATCTTCAGATCTTCTATAAGTTCCTTCATGTCTTCAGATAAGTTCTCTGGTAATTTTTCTTCAGTCTTTTCTTTTTGCTCCTCCTTGTCCTTATCTATAATGTCTGTCTCGGCACAAGCAAGGTCTGCTTCAACATCCTGACTGGCATCTGAATCACTTGACATTACAGATGCTGAAGCAGACCTGGATACTGAGCTAGCACTGTCTTTACTTACTTCATCGTCACCGCGTGCCGCACTTACAACTGACTCTATTACGTCAGTTATTGTGTTGGACTGCACCTTAGGAGCTGGCAATACACTGGGCTTCTTTGGTTCCACAACCAGCTGTTTAGAGTCGACAATGACATTTCTTGATTCAGCTTTCTTTATCTCTGGAACTGTGGGTTTGGGTTCTGTTTCAGGTTCTGGAACTGAAAATTCAGCTTTGTTTCAATTTCAAATTGAAACCCTGGATGTTAAATTTTGAGGTTATAATTTACAAAAGTTGCTTCAAAGCTACAATACTAACTAGTAATGATGGAAAATAATATTCCACGATAAAAACTCTTATTGCAAGACCAAAGTAAAAATAAGATTACACGTTATGTTTAGGTTTATGGAAAAGTTATCCAAACATAAAATGACTTCATACCTGGAGGAACTGTAGGCTCCAGATACTCTCTCTTTTCTTTTAATAATTCTTTCACTGTTGGTGACTTCCTCTTTATTAAATCAATAGCTCGTTTTCTTTTCTTTTTCAAAATATCTCTATCATGTGATGCATACTTTTGTTTCTTCAGTAAATCAGATTTTCCAACCATTAATTTTGGTTTCTGCAACATGGTAAATTCTTAATGCAACGTAGTTCAGGACTGCAAACATGTAGCAGTAATTTAAATCATTAAAGGAATAGTAAGTTACATAACATGATAGTAGCACGCATAGATACACTCCTGGAAATTGAAATAAGAACACCGTGAATTCATTGTCCCAGGAAGGGGAAACTTTATTGACACATTCCTGGGGTCAGATACATCACATGATCTCACTGACAGAACCACAGGCACATAGACACAGGCAACAGAGCATGCACAATGTCGGCACTAGTACAGTGTATATCCACCTTTCGCAGCAATCCAGGCTGCTATTCTCCCATGGAGACGATCGTAGAGATGCTGGATGTAGTCCTGTGGAACGGCTTGCCATGCCATTTCCACCTGGCGCCTCAGTTGGACCAGCGTTCGTGCTGGACGTGCAGGCCGCGTGAGACGACGCTTCATCCAGTCCCAAACATGCTCAATGGGGGACAGATCCGGAGATATTACTGGCCAGGGTAGTTGACTTACACCTTCTAGAGCACGTTGGGTGGCACGGGATACATGCGGACGTGCATTGTCCTGTTGGAACAGCAAGTTCCCTTGCCGGTCTAGGAATGGTAAAACGATGGGTTCGATGACGGTTTGGATGTACCGTGCACTATTCAGTGTCCCCTCGACGATCACCAGTGGTGTACGGCCAGTGTAGGAGATCGCTCCCCACACCATGATGCCGGGTGTTGGCCCTGTGTGCCTCGGCCGTATGCAGTCCTGATTGTGGCGCTCACCTGCACGGCGCCTAACACGTATACGACCATCATTGGCACCAAGGCATAAGCGACTCTCATCGCTGAAGACGACACGTCTCCATTCGTCCCTCCATTCACGCCTGTCGCGACACCACTGGAGGCGGGCTGCACGATGTTGGGGCGTGAGCGGAAGACGGCCTAACGGTGTGCGGGACCGTAGCCCAGCTTCATGGAGACGGTTGCGAATGGTCCTCGCCGATACCCCAGGAGCAACAGTGTCCCTAATTTGCTGGGAAGTGGCGGTGCGGTCCCCTACGGCACTGCGTAGGGTCCTACGGTCTTGGCGTGCATCCGTGCGTCGCTGCGGTCCGGTCCCAGGTCGACGGGCACGTGCACCTTCCGCCGACCACTGGCGACAACATCGATGTACTGTGGAGACCTCACGCCCCACGTGTTGAGCAATTCGGCGGTACGTCCACCCGGCCTCCCGCATGCCCACTATACGCCCTCGCTCAAAGTCCGTCAACTGCACATCGGTTCACGTCCACGCTGTCGCGGCATGCTACCAGTGTTAAAGACTGCGATGGAGCTCCGTATGCCACGGCAAACTGGCTGACACTGACGGCGGCGGTGCACAAATGCTGCGCAGCTAGCGCCATTCGACGGCCAACACCGCGGTTCCTGGTGTGTCCGCTGTGCCGTGCGTGTGATCATTGCTTGTACAGCCCTCTCGCAGTGTCCGGAGCAAGTATGGTGGGTCTGACACACCGGTGTCAATGTGTTCTTTTTTCCATTTCCAGGAGTGTATTATAAGCCTTTAAATTAATGTAACAGAACCTTGCACGCCTGTTTTCTTCCTACTACAAGTTGTCTGTGCCATATATACTTGTTTAAATATTTTGAATGATAGAAATGTGAAGTTCTATGTGTGTAATGTAAAAGTCACATAAGAATGACATGGACTCTGATAACACAATTAAGAATTAATGCATATTGTTTAGTACATATCCAGCTCAGAAAAACTTATTTCAAAAGCTTACAACATACCAGTGATAAAATTATAAAACAATCAGTTTTATTATCGGCCCTTTCCACAATATGAATGAATGACTGAAATGATAAAGCTAAGAACAACTGTACAAATCCGTATTGTGGGTACAAACAACATGTAAAACATGTAGAAATGACAGACAACAGAAGGAATTTGAAGCAGAAAATCAAAATATGTAACTTCACTACAGCATTTTTTAAGTGCTCCATTATCATTTACCAACAGCCACTGACTGTGAAACACAAACTATGCACTACAAAGAGAAGAAATAGCAACTGAAGAATTTGATACAGACCATACATACTTTCTTGCAAATGTGCTTTTTGTTACACAGATACAAGCAGTTGTGGAGAAGATCATGCAAACTTTGACTCATAAATAAAGATGTATGAAGTAACACATTTGACAGGAAAAGGAATGTCTACTTACCAGCTTCAAAAAACAAAAGGGACATTCTGTTTAGTACTGATGGATACTAATATCACACAACTAGGGCCAGAGATAAGTATGTTCTTTGTTACAGGAAGTGTGAAATATAAAAGAGGAAGGAGTGACCGATAAATGTGCTAGAAGAGAGGAAAAGTAACAAGAAATGTTTGGAGCAAGCAGGGTACAAAGCACAGGAAAGGATGCTAGTAACAGAGCACTGTACTCCAAATGAACAACCACCAACACCAGCGACATTTGATATCCCATGGCTGAACATTTTATGGAACATAACACTAGGGACCTGGGTACTCATTACACCACTGAAGTTACTTGAATATTGTCATCTGATGCAAGGTTTGAAGAATCTTGAGTGTGGGAGTGGCTCTGTCAACACCTAATTAATTTACAATGTATATCTTGCCTGAACTTATGCTAAATCTACCAGAAGTCTTACACAGGGTGATTCAAAAAGAACACCACAAATTTAGGAATTTAAAACTCTGCAACGACAAAAGGCAGAGCTAAGCACTATCTGTCGGCGAATTAAGGGAGCTATAAAGTTTCATTTAGTTGTACATTTGTTCGCCATTTCAGCCAATAAAGTTTTTGGTCCCTTTTCCTTCGAAGGTGCTGCTGTAACTGGACTACAGTATCTGGAGATGTTAGAGAATTGGCTGTTCCCTCAGCTCGAACAAGAAGCACAACAATTCATATTTCAGCAGGATGGAGCGCCACCACATTGGCACTTATCTGTCCGTAACTACCTGAACGTCAACTACCCGAGGCGATGGATCGGCCGCCAGGCAGCCCGTGACAGAGCACGTCATCACTGGCCTCCAAGAAGCCCTGATCTTACCCCCTGCGATTTTTTCTTATGGGGGTATGTTAAGGATATGGTGTTTCGGCCACCTCTCCCAGCCACCATTGATGATTTGAAACGAGAAATAACAGCAGCTATCCAAACTGTTACGCCTGATATGCTACAGAGAGTGTGGAACGAGTTGGAGTATCGGGTTGATATTGCTCGTGTGTCTGGAGGGGGCCATATTGAACATCTCTGAACTTGCTTTTGGGTGAAAAAAAAACCTTTTTAAATACTCTTTGTAATGATGTATAACAGAAGGTTATATTATGTTTCTTTCATTAAATACACATTTTTAAAGTTGTGGTATTCTTTTTGAATCACCCTGTACTTTAATTTTAGATGCTGATCCGCTGTTATTTCTCACTCTTCACCAGCACTTTTTCTCTCTACTGAATCAGAATACAGTGTGGCATTTCATTTTATAAGGTGTCTGTACAACTTTCTTCTTTCAGTGTTTGCCTTTCCATAACAAGGAACTATTATAAACTTACAAATAATTATTACCCAGTGGGAGAGAAATGAAATGGCAGTCCTAAAAGAAATTAAACAGAAGACAATCCAAAGATCGGAGGAACAACTGACAGGTTAACTTCCTCCGATACCCTGGGACAATGCGACCCAGTTATCTCTTGGTAGTGATTCAACTGTAATTTTCACGTTTTTCAGTTGTCTCTCTCTCTCTCTCTCTCTCTCTCTCTTTTTTACAGCTGATGAATGTGTTAAAGTTTTATAAGGTCTCAAATTCCACAAAGCTTACTACAATTTTACACATTATGCAGTTTACAACAGTGGTAATCTGAGAGTTAGCTTTAATTTGTGATACAGGGATAGCCACAAACTACAATTTCATTTATTCACATATCAGAAACAATAACTACACTAACAGAATGAAATTTTCACTCTGCACAGAGAGTGGCAGATAAAAACTGTGTGCTGGGCCGAGACTTGAACTCTGGACCTTTGCCTTTCGTGGGTTCGAGCCTCGGTCCAGCACACGGTTTTGTCTGTCAGGAAGTTTCTGTAAGTACATTTACCCATAGTACTGTCTCAATCACATCTAATCTAAATTAATGTAATATGTTGACAACTTCCTGCAAGAATTCAGATTAATGGAATTTTGCAAACAAGTTTTAGTACAGAAAGTAAAAGATGCATCCAGAAAGTAAGTTTTGATGACCAAAAGAGAGAGAGAGAGAGAGAGAGAGAGAGAGAGAGAGAGAGAGAGAAATATTTCCAGAATGCGATTTTCACTCTGCAGTGGAGTGTGCACTGATATGAAACTTCCTGGCAGATTAAAACTGTGTGCAGGACCAAGATTAACTCGGGACCTTTGCCTTTCACGGGCAAGCAACAGCGATTGAGACATCTGGGGACACTGATGAGAGAGTTCTGAAATTATGAAGTGTCGGGTTCTGAAAAATTTCTTGTCACACATTTTTCATCAGTTATGGTGACACCACAGACAGTTGGTCATACCGGTCTTCATCGTGAATAAGGGTTCAACCTTCAGCAAATTGCCTGCACCATTGTCTGATCCTACTGTCGCTCATAATGTCGTGTCTATACACGTCACAGATGGCAATGGATCTTTGCAGGAGATGGCTTCTGAGTTTGCAAAAATCAGATAACTGCACCAACCTCACAGTTGGCCATTGCATCCTAGCACTGTGCAGTGACCACTACCGTCACAAGACTGAAACTGCACTTACGAGGTGCATTCAAGTTCTAAGGCCTCAGATTTTTTTTCTAGTTAACTACTCATCCGAAATCAATGACACTGGCGTTACTTCTTGCCTTAATCGCCCTGCAGACATACACATTTTTCACAACGCTGACGCCATGATTCCATGGCAGCGGCGAAGGATTCTTTAGGAGTCTGTTTTGACCACTGGAAAATCACTGAGGCAATAGCAGCACGGCTGGTGAATGTGCGGCCACGGAGAGTGTCTTTCATTGTTGGAAAAAGCCAAAAGTCACTAGGACTCAGGTCAGGTGAGTAGGGAGCATGAGGAATCACTTCAAAGTTGTTATCACAAAGAAACTGTTGCGTAACGTTAGCTCGATGTGCGGGTGCGTTGTCTTGGTGAAACAGCACACGCGCAGCCCTTCCCGGACGTTTTTGTTGCAGTGCAGGAAGGAATTTGTTCTTCTTCAAAACATTTTCGTAGGATGCACCTGTTACCGTAGTGCCCTTTGGAACGCAATGGGTAAGGATTACGCCCTCACTGTCCCAGAACATGGACACCATCATTTTTTCAGCACTGGTGGTTACCCGAAATTTTTTTGGTGGCAGTGAATCCGTGTGCTTCCATTGAGATGATTGGCGCTTTGTTTCTGGATTGAAAAATGGCATCCACGTCTCATCCATTGTCACAACCGACGAAAAGAAAGTCCCATTCATGCTGTCATTGCGCATCAACATTGCTTGGCAACATGGCACACGGGCAGCCATGTGGTCGTCCGTCAGTATTCGTGGCACCCACCTGGATGACACTTTTCGCATTTTCAGGTCATCATGCAGGATTGTGTGCACAGAACCCACAGAAATGCCAACTCTGGAGGCGATCTGTTCAACAGTTATTCGGCGATCCCCCAAAACAATTCTCTCCACTTTCTCGATCATGTCGTCAGACCGGATTGTGCGAGCCCGAGGTTGTTTCGGTTTGTTGTCACACGATGTTCTGCCTTCATTAAACTGTCGCACCCACAAACGCACTTTCGACACATCCATAACTCCATCACCACATGTCTCCTTCAACTGTCGATGAATTTCAATTGGTTTCACACCACGCAAATTCAGAAAACGAATGATTGCACACTGTTCAAGTAAGGAAAACGTCGCCATTTTAAGTATTTAAAACAGTTCTCATTCTCACCGCTGGCGGTAAAATTCCATCTGCCGTACAGTGCTGCCATCTCTGGGACGTATTGACAATGAACGCGGCCTCATTTTAAAACAATGTGCATGTTTCTATCGCTTTCCAGTCCAGAGAAAAAAAAAATCGGATGCCTTAGAACTTGAATGCACCTCGAACCTGCTTTTTATGCTTACACATTTCTAACTGACTACTCATGCAATCACTGAACACAATCAGAACTTACTGGATGCACCTCATAAACCACTGAAGAGGGTTTCTCCTGCCAAGTAAGGTTACCTAGTGCTTGTGGACGGGTCCTTCTGCAGTTCTACGAAGAGCCTATGTTGACTGGAGTGGGTGATAGGAACGATCTGCTGAAGAGCGAGAGGGAAGGCTGGATAATGGCAGCTGAGAAGTGGAAGGGAGAGGTACCAGGATGTGACAATGTTGAGTTTGTCTGGCAGGGGGAGTTGTGCACGAAGGAGTGGACTGGGAGGGGGAGTGCAAGATAATGGATGTTGGTGTCATGGGCCACACACAGAGGAAACAGAGAACAGAAGGCTTACAAGATCAAAGGATTGGTTCTGAGGCTAACTCCCTTCTATATGACTTAGAGAATCTGGTACTGGGGAAAAGATCCAGATGGTGTGAACTGTGAAGCAGCCATTTCAAGTCAAGTATGTTGCAGTTAGTGTGTGTTCTGCCACTGGATGGTCAACCCTGCTCTTGGCCACAGTTTTAGGAGCTATCCACTCACATCCAGAGCTGGTTGGTGCTCATGTCCATATAAAATGCTATACCATACAGTAAACTGCAGTAAAACTGATACCTGACTTGACTGCTTTCACATGTGGCCCTGTCTCTAATACTATAGGATAAGCCTGCAGTGGGACTGCAGTATAATGTGCTGGGTGGACGTAGTGTACAGGTCTTGCACATGGGTCTTCCACAGGGTACAAATCTTGTGCCAAGAGGTTGGGAGTGAGCATACGGATGGACTAGGATATTGTGTAGACTGGGTGAGCAATGGAATACCGCTTTAGGAAAGGTGGAAAATGTTGTGGGTAGGATGTTCTGCATTTTTGGGCACAATGATAAGTACTACTAAAACTACTACTTGCTCCTTTGCAGCTGGTTCTTGGGGACAGTTTATGAGAACAACATGCTTGATCTCAATGGCTGCTTCACAACCTGTGAAATATTGATACTTTCCCTCAATACATGCTTCTCTGAATTATGTACATACATGGTGATTAAAATTATAGTTATAGTTTCAAAACATAGTAAAAGAAATGAAACACCGCCCCGAATCACATCAAAATTTGAACGGAATATTATCGAAGAGGGGGGAAGCGTCACAAAAAAGAAAGACATATTTCATCACTAAATGGCACTGTAATCAGCAGAATATGCAATATAAAAGATGAGGGGAGCAGAGCTGTTCCTCAGTTTGAGTCTCAGATACTCAGCATTACTGTCTCAATGCAGGATGATGCACTGATGGTAAAGCTCTTTTACAAAAACAGTGACCGTGCACCAGCAGCTCTGCAGAAGTTACAGACACTCAAGGGTATGAAAAAGGGCACTGATTCGGTGACTGCCAAGGGTCTGGAAGACATGCCTGTGAGTATGGTGCATAAAATTTTACAAAACATCCTAATTGCCATTCATACAAAATTACCCAAGTTCAGGATTTTCTTCAAGCTGACCTGCCAGTAAGACGAACGTTTGCTCTAGAATTTCTTGCTTGCATGTAAGCTGACAATGAATGGCCGTGGAACATTTCGTGGACAGACAAAGCCTTTTTCCACTTTCAACGATATGTCAGTAAACAGAATGGCAGAATGCAGACAATGGACAATCTGTTTGCACATCAACTGGTACCATTTCATTCTGCAAAGGTAAGAGAGTGGGGCAGGCTGAAGGCACTGTTTATCATAGGGCCATATTTTTTGAGGAGACAGATCTTACAGGTCCTGTTACTTGTACCGTCACTGGTAAACGCTATGAGAGCCTTTTGTGCACCAACGTCAACTCAACACTTCAACAGTGTGCGTGTGTGGGTAGGATAATTTTCATTTGAGATGGTGCTTTCTCTGCACATTGTACAGGCAGAGAAGCATACGCTGCAGAGGCATTTTGGAAATTCAAGAATTTTATGCTGGCATTTGCCTACAGTCTGGCCATCTAGATCATCTGATCTGAATCTTTACAACTTCTGGCTTTGGGTTATCTGTAACACACTGTGTTCACTGCTCCAATTACAAATGTAGCTGATCTGAAGGCTCACATTGTGGCTGGTGGAGGTGGTAAAGGCTTATGCCCTCACACACAGTGTGCAAGCAGAGTTTGAAATCTGCAACACTGTTCCCCGAGTTGACTGGGATCCTTTGGTTTAGAGCTGAGAGAAGGCTCTCTACCAAAATCTTCATCAACTCTGTGATGGTCCTGGCTGCAGATTTCTAGACAGCTATTTTGCTGACAGAGTACTTGTGGAGTGCACACGGGAGTTTTTTGGACCGGGTGGTAGTTGGAGGTACTTCAATCAACACTCGGCAGTGGATCCGCAGATCGGGACTCAAAACTGTGTTCAGAGTAAAGACACTTCAATTGCCAAATATTATCAGTAAATTGTTGAAGTATTCTTAACACAGTTCCTGAATTTACTTGACCTCCAGCAAAGTTCCCATGCTCAAATTATTCTTGGGACTGAGAGCTGACTACAAACCAAGGTAGAAAGCTCCGAGATATTTAGCGAGTCATGGAATGTTAATGGGAAGGACAGTTTAGATGCTATAGGAGAGGGAGTGTTCGTTGTGATTGACAAAAATATTGTCCGTATTTAGGTTGAAACTGAGTGCAACAGCGAAGTTATCTGGTCACTCACAACAAGTCTAGGTGAGACCAAGTTAACTGCTGGATGTTTTTACCAGCCACTCGATTCTGCCGTGGCAGTTGTAGGGTCATTCAAAGGTCTACAGTTGGTAGTGCGCAGATCCCAAAACATGCAATACAGGTTGGAAGTGACTAACATATCTAATATACACTGAGATGTCTATGGATTCACTGAAGGGGGAGGGGGGGCAGACAGACAGTCTTACAATGTAAAACTTCCGGGCAGATTAAAACTGTACACCAGACCGAGACTCTCAACTCGGGACCTTTACATTTTCCAGGCAAGTGCTCAGTTGGTACAGCGAATGGTCACGAAAGGCAAAGGGCACCAAGTTTGAGTCTCTGTCTGGTACACAGTTTTAAGCTGCTAGTAAGTTTCACAGCACTGCAAACTCCACTGCAGAGTGAAAATTTCATTCTGGAGTTTTCCAAAGCACTTTTGACACATCTCATCTCAGAAAACTGTCTTGATCATCTACCTTGGTAACCCACATGCAATAGAAATATCTTACACCTTGTAGCTACAAACAGTCCAGATCTTATCAGTGGTGTCAGTATAGAGATCGGGATTAGTGATCACAATATCATAGTGACTAAGGTTATGAAAGTTAGGAAATTAGTAAAGAAGGCTAAGAGAGTGTTTCTGCTAGACACAGCAGATAAGCAATTGTTAGCAACTCGCTTAGAAAGTCAACTGCAACCATTTAGTTCGAGTATGATACACAGAAAAATTATAGGCAAAGTTTAAACAGATTTTAAATTGTGCTGTGGACAACTATTTGCCTAGTAAATGAATTAAAGACAGGAAAGACCCACTGTGGTTTAGCAACAAAATTCGTTAAATGCTCAGGATGCAAAGGATGTTCATTCTTGGTAATAAGAGAGTGCCCTCAATCCATGACACTCTGTGGAGAAGTTCAGAATTTAAAACGTGATACTGGTGCAAAGCCCTGTGATCAAGACTTTTATGCCACCACATCTTTCCACCATTTGCCATTAAATAATGACTGTTAAAATTTTTACAACACAAAAATTTGAACTGGCTGCCTCTGAGTTGAGGAATCCCACAAGGTCATGCAACAGTGGCCGTCACCTATGGACGCAGCCAAAACTCACATGGTCTATCAATCATAGTAATATTTCATTTGTATTGCAACAGCCAGTACATAATTTTAAAAAGGTGGTAAGCATAAGTGGTTTTTTAGCTACACAGAAAATTCACGTATCTACATGAACCACCAATCATGTGCATTATCATTGGTCATGACTGCAAAATACTATACAAATTATTTACAGAAGAATAGAAAAAAAAAACTGGTAGAAGCTGACCTCAAGGAAGATCAGCCTGGGTTCCAGAGAAATGCAGGAACATGTGAAGCGATACTGACCCTGCAATTTCTCTTAGAAGATAGGTGCTCTGGACAACTATATGCCTAGTAAATGAATTAAGGACAGGAAAGACCCACTGTGGTTTAGCAACAAAATTCGTTAAATGCTGAGAAAGCAAATGCTGTTCACTCTTGGTAATCACCACAATACGAAACTTAAGGCTGATTTTTTCAAATCTTTGGTTTGCCTAATCAAGAAAGTAAAGCTGTTACCAACCCGGGGATAGATTTAATACCATAACCATAGTGACTCAAGTGATTTGGTATTGTCTTGACTTGCTTGGAGAACCATCCCAATCAACTAACAAAATATATTCCTTAACATTCTACATTTTTCGCAAACACAAAAGATCAAAAAAAGTTTTAGTACTGGTTGCTGATAGGAGGCCAAAAGCAATTTATTATTTAATTGTTGCTAAATCTACAAACTTAAGTGAGTCATGCAAGCACTGTTCACAAATTTCATTTTCAGTGTAGTTAAAACATATCAAACACACTGACAATATTACACACACCATCGAGAAAGGATAGACGTTTCAGGGGTATGGGGAACAGCACCATAGAAATTTTGCTGCAAGTTGTGCATTGTACAGTATGGTATAGTGGTTACAGTCACTACCCAGCGAAGACAGAGAGATGGGGGAGCAGACGGAGATGATCAGAAAGACAGAGGGCGGAGAGGAAGAGGAAAAGGGGGAGGGGGGGGGGGAAGAGAGAGAGGGAGAGAGGGGGGGGGGTCGACAGAGGTAGTGAGGAAGAGCAAACAACAGACAGACATAGATGGAGGAGGAGGAGGAGGAAGAAGGAGATGAAAAGAGATAGGGGTGGATGAGACCCACAGAGAAGTAGGAGAAGGACAACACAGAAAAAGTGAAGGGAGGTGGAGGAAGTGAAAAGAGAGGAGGGTGGGTGGAGGAAGTGAAAAGAGAGGGAGGTGGGTGGAGGAAGTGAAAAGAGAGGGGGTGGGTGGAGGAAGTGAAAAGAGAAGGGGATGGGTGGAGGAAGTGAAAAGAGAGGGGGTTAAGTGGAGGAGATGGACAGAGAGATGAGGGGAGGCAGATGTGTGTGCAATGTATATGCTGTATGTATGTGAAGCATTGTACTGTATTGTAAATAAAATTGTGTGAATTTTACCCATGGAACTGTATGGCTATGTCTGTAGCACTAAGGTCCACTTAGTATCCTAAGCATGTAAGCATGTATCACTGGCCAAGTCTTCAACCAAGTGTCAGACATTATGTAAGCCACTCTACAGAAAGCCTGTGCTTCAGGCAATCCCAGAAAATCTGGTGCCAATTCCTCCTTCAGTTCCTCCATTTCACGGGATTGGAATTAACCTCTTGGGAAGATTTTCCAAGTCTACAAATGGGAATAACCAGATTGTGTTACTCACTCCTTCAACCATTATTTTCTCAATAAGCTATACAGATTTCCAAAGCTCCAAAAATCAGGTTGCTTCTTGTAGAAGACAGAATTTTGCAGTGCATTGCACCACATGTAGCGATATCTGATAGTGGAGAAGTGTTTCAATCAAGGCTGTAATCTCACAATTCAACACTGTCCACAGAATGACAACTGCCTACCAGGCACAGACTAATGGTCTCATGGGACGTTATAATAAGACACTGACGGCAATGTTCTTATGTTCGTTGACAATAAACAGAGAGACTGAGATACAATACTGCCTGTTGGGACATTCACATACAACGCAGCACAACATGACACTACAGGTTTCATGCTGTCTTTCCTGATGCCTGATCATGAGGCTGAAACAACAACGGGTACTTTGTTTCCATTTAAACATGATTATTCTTAGATGATTACATTAAACAGTCCGTAACTGGTACTGAAGACATCTAACACAGACCTGGACCATGGATGTCCAGAGAAAGGACAGCCAAAGTTAAATTCCAAACCCCACATTTTAAGCTTTAGCCCAGGAAACCTAGTAGAAATTTTTACACCTGTGCCGAAGTACAAGCTATCTGAAAAGTTATTGAAGTGCAACTCTTAGGCATGCCAAATCCTACATCAATCTTTAAACTGTTCTAAGTATAAAATAATATAATCTATAATTATGTAACTCCCTCTTCCTATTTTGTTTACAAGCAAAGGACAGCCAAAGTTAAATTCCAAACCCCACATTTTAAGCTTTAGCCCAGGAAACCTAGTAGAAATTTTTACACCTGTGCCGAAGTACAAGCTATCTGAAAAGTTATTGAAGTGCAACTCTTAGGCATGCCAAATCCTACATCAATCTTTAAACTGTTCTAAGTATAAAATAATATAATCTATAATTATGTAACTCCCTCTTCCTATTTTGTTTACAAGCAGAGTGTGGGGAAAAAACCAATCTTATGTATCTTAATCTTCACTTATTCTTAGGGACTTGCTACACGTATATAATGGAGATATTGAAACACCAGTTTCTGAAATTGTCTCTGTAGTTTTTTGTGAGAAGAATGACATGTCTTCTAAAGGTTTTGATTTTAGGGTCCCTGGGCACCTCTATAATACACTGGCTGAAATCTTTTACCTACCCCTGATTTTGACATATTGAATTCTCCTAAGTGTGTAAGCATTACTGAAGAGTAAATGAAGCAAGAGATTAGTAGCTGCAGCATTTTCCCAGTAAATCTTAATCGGCTACTTCATTTCCTATTGCTCATTGTGTATCTGTCACTCCTCATCACTTGGTAAAATTACTCCAGAGTATTTAATTGCACATTAGTGGTAGATAATTACCACTTTATTCAGAAGTTGAACTGTTCCATCTACTTGTATTATCAAGCATTTGTCAATATTGTATATGGAGGAAACAGTCCAATCAATAATAGATCTTTCTTGGCTCATTTGAGACAGTGGGCAGGATATGTGTAGGCAAGTTCAAATCCAGAGCACATGTTATTGCAGGTAGGTGTGTATCTTTGCTACTCCAATCCCTGACTTATCACAGCACATACATTATTCACTGTCTCAGAAGTCTCAGAATGTATTTAATACTGCTCTATAACAAAGTGTCTCAGAACACAATGTCTGTACGACAAACTTTATCTGAACAGATAACGACCAAGAGATATGTTTAGTAGAGTGGAATGACATCTGTCTGAAAATGTGTCACTGAGGGGACAGCCTATTAGACACCATCCAGTCAAGTATAATCATATTTAAGAGGTTGTGATGACTGCTGTTTGACACAACACACATTAGCATTTAGACACACAGACGACAGCCCAAGGATAGCCAGACTTCTGTTATAAAGATACAGCACAATTACTGGTTTCCATATGTAGCACTCAAAATTATATCAGGAGTACAATAGTCATTCTTTTTGGTAGTGGGTAATGTTAATGGATCTTATAAAATATGGAAAATCCTACACTATTGTTGAACTGCAACATGATATATACTAAAATGGAAGTATCAGTCATCGTAACATGCAGTACTGAAATGTGACTAACGTCTCACTGGATGTACGAGTTATCTGCAGGGTGTGGTTTCAACATGATGATGCTTCACTACCATATTAGCAGTAGCTGCCTCGAATTATCTCCATGCCATGTACTGTGGTAAATGAATAGGAAGGAGATAATATGATGTCCTCTGGCCCTCCTGATCTTTGGAACTTAACATAATCAAAATTGACAGTCAGGTGGTAACACTGAATCACCTTTAACTTTGGAATTTCTTAATATTCTAATGGAATGTAATAGAAGGTATGGCAATAATTTTTACTTTCTCCATTAAACTAGCATCAAGTATATCAATGTATAGTTTCTCAATTGGTGGTAGTACAGGTATTGCTCCTCAAAACACACAAATTCCAGACAAAGTAGTAATTAATACTCATTGCCAAGCCCAGCCTAACATCCACATCTACACCTACACAAGAACTCACAAAGCACCCCAGTCCAATAACCTATTCTGAATTCAGCTTGATTCTTAGCCTGATTAAAATTAAAGTTTCGTTTTTAGTTCAGTTGGTAATGACATCAGTGAATAGCTTTTACACTAAGGAGATGCTGTTAAGTTTATAGTTTTCTTGTCCTGACTGTCTCCTTTCTTGTATAATGGAGCAAGTACATAGCACTCTTCCCATGTTAGGGAATTCTCCCCCTTCACGGTCATTCTGAAAATAATTTTGGAAGTTTCTTTTGTACTACGGTTCCTTTTATCTTAATCATTCCTACTGACACACCATCTCAGAGTACCTTTCCTTCCTATATACATTAAATGACACTGTACACTTCATTTAGCATTATCGCCAGAAAGTGTTTATTAACTATCCATGTTTCTAATTTATCTCTTGAACTATACAAACTTTTACACGCGTTTGTACCATTCTCTCTGTTGGTACTGTTCTATCCTAACTTATGAAATGTTATGTTAATCCAACAGAAGTTTCTGTTTTGTTTTCTTCATAGGTCTATTGTTTTAAATAGTGTTCTCTTATTAAATTTCCACTGTATCCTGTCACATTCTCTCTAAGATATTTCTAAATAATTTTGAGTAATTTGGCATATTCTGTCACATTCCTATTACCGTTTGCTTGAAATTCTCACCTTTTTACTACAGCCATGTTGTTCCACTTTCTTCCCTTTTGCTTTTTTCTATCTGCACGATCTTTTGCAGTTTCCTTAGGCACCTATGATAAATAATCGTCTCTTTGGTCTATGCTCATATAACCTGCATTTAACAATATGTCGAAAGGGTTGCTTAATTTAATCTGATATATATATCTCCAAATTGTTCAATAACTTATGGTAATCTACATATCTCACTTCCTGCCTGAAACGTCTGTTCCTTTCTAGCTTTACGTTTATGTGTACCCTGGATGTAATGAGTGTGATCACTTTTAATACAAACATGTTTTAGGATACTCACATCCCGAATATTATCTTTATTTCACAGAACATGGTAATTTCATTTTTAGTTCAATTCAACATAATTTTACAATTGTTTTATTCAGGATGAATGTGTTAAGGAAATGCTTTTCTCAGAAAATTTCACAAATGTATAACATTCTTCATTTCTGTTATAACTGAAGTGCCCTAGTTTCACATTAAATCTCATTATTGTTTGTAGTGCAATTTGGTGTCACATATCACCTTCTGTAACTCTTTGAATAAGTCTCCTGTCTCAGCATCAGATAGTTAGCATCTTGGTGCACAATTGAATGATTTGCACAAAATATGTTTTAGACATTTTCAAAATTTCTTTCTATTCTACCCGAGGTCCCTTCAGTATTCAGAATACTTATAACAACAACTCAGCTATTATGTCATCATTTCTGTGGTTGGGCCATATTCCTCATAAGGAATATACTTATCATCCTTTCTCAACATGAAAAATGTATATATGCATGTACCTTGTACATAAAATCATTTTCAGCCTCAGTCAGCAACAAGATTTTCCAAGAATCAGTGTGTTGCAGAAGGAAATCTGTTGTTGTTACAAGGCAACCTGACTTACTATTCTCTCTGCCCTTCCATAAACAATAGGTGTAGTATAGACTCCTCATCTCTGTTACCTACCGCATTCATACATTGTCAACACTACCAATCACAGAGCATGCCAATAATAAACACACAATATCATTTTGCATAATAATTTGTTATTAAAGAAAAAGTGAAAGTGATTCATGAAATCGAGAATGGAGCTAAAAAGGTCAATATATATAGTCAATTTGGTCTCGTAAATTCCACAGTCCAAATGATTTGGAAGAACAAGGATAAAATTGTTAGTGTGTTTGAACAAAATGGAACTAAAATTAAGCGGTTACGAAAAGCGGAACACAGTAACATGGATGAAGCACTGCTCAAATGGTTCAAGCAACAGAAGAATCAATGTATCCATTAGTGGATATCTCCTTATGGTGAAAGCATAAGAATTTGCCAAGAAATTAAAACAGAAGAATCTGAGTGCAACAGTGGCTGGATTGACAAATTCAAATGTCGAGGCATTACTTTCGGCAAAGCGAGTGGTGAAGCCAACATTATGAATACTGAAACAATCCAACTATGGCTTACTACCATGTGGCCAACAATTCGTGAAGGCTATGCAGACTGTGACATCTTTAATGAAGGCAAGGCTGGCATTTTCTTTAAATTGACACTTGACAAAATTCTAAAATTCAAGGGTGAAAAATGTGTTGGTGATAAATTATTTAAAAAATGAATAACAATTCATATAGAATAGAGAAGAAAATTTGCTTGTGATTAGTAAATCCAAAAATCCTAGGGTTTTAAGGGTGAAAAAAATCTGCCAGCATATTACAGTGCCAATAAGTCCAGGATGAGCTCCGAACTCTTTGAAATGCAAATAAGGTTTTAGGATCACACACTTGGAAGTCAGAAAAGGAAGATACTGGTTCTCGTTGACAACTGTGCAGCACATTCTATACTCTCTTGTCTGGAGAATATTAAGCTTGTCTTTCTGCAAATATAGCAAGCCCACTGCAGCCTGTGGACCAAAGAGTAATTAGGAGCCTGAAATGCCATTATCATAAGCTCATATTAGTGAAATTGATACAATGCATTGAGAAAAAGCAGGATTATTCTATAAAGTTTGGAGCAGGGTCACAGCCCAAACCACCAAGAAATATTCTGTCATGTAGGAATCACAAGTGAAGGAAAAAATGCTGCCAAAACTGAAGATACGTTTGACTACGATGATGATCTGCCACTATCTGCATTGTTGCCAGAAATCCACTGTGATATTCTCAATCAGTGTGACTATGAAGTGTATGCAACAATAAATGACCTTGTTACAAATGAAGTGCAAACTGAATACAAAATTGCAAATGAAGTGAAGAATCAGTGCCGCAGTGACCATTAAATGAGTGAGGGAGATGAAGAATAGGAAGAAGAAAGAAATAAAGTGCCTTTACCTACTGTGAGTGACACTTTACAAACTATTAGAATTGTGAACATTTTCTATGAAGCTAAGGGAGGGAGCAGTGAAATTTCAAATGAAATAATTAACAAAGAACGAAATTTAGAAAGCATGTACTGAGCAAATAGACAGCAGAGTAAAATGACTGATTGATTACTTCACTCCTACGCAAATAAGTTTGGCAAGTACTCAACATACTGCTCTATATACTGTAGCCATGTAAGCTGAAGAGTGGTTACTATATGCAAAATGAATCAAGGCTAAATAAATTTGATCTTTTTCATTTGTCACCGTAACAGACTGAAAATACAAATCTCGGTTACAACAACACTTGTTTATAAGAACATAGTTTAAAATGTTGTTATAGCCAGGTTCCACAGTATATTTAATTATCTTGTTTATAATGATGGCTACAGCTGAATTTCCTCTCTCTTTGTAGTAAAACATAAGTTCACTGCAATAACACTGCAAAAAGTGGTTGCTAACATTTGAGGCGAGACCCCTTAATTCTACTGTAGTGAGGATTAAGGAAATCCTGGCATGCTTTAAACATAGAGTTGTTAGTATCCAAAACTTAATTATCTTGAAGATTCCTTTGTGGGGCACAAATATCTGTGATCTGTGGACTGCTCTCGAATCCACATTGCCTGCTGCAACATTGGTCACATTCTACTACCCTCTGGACTTAATGTGTTATGGATAAAATAATGTGTTGTTATAGGAGCAGAAACATATTTACAACATGAGACCTTAGTTTGTCCCAGCATTAACAATGTTCAAATAACTTATGGGAAAGCGACCAGGTGACGTCACCAACAACCACCAATATTTGAACAGGAGCACACCCTGCTATTTTCAAGGCAAAACTGCAGTGCTACTATTCATGCATCTAACAGAAACACGGATTACTGAACCTAGGTAATTTGTATGAGTTGTTAACAAAATACATTTTTTTTAAATTCTAAATTTATACGGATTTTCGACTTCTTTATGCCTCAAGTGAACCTTTGGGCACGATGACACCAGCATATGTAACCCTGTTCTGAATTCTCTGCAAGCAGGCCGAATCTACACACAAATTATTTGTGTCTTTAACTGTAGTCCTTTCAATAACAATCAAAGTAACATTAGATTTGCAACTAGCAACAAATAACACACATGGTGTACACTTAACAGCAGATTCACATTCTTCCAGACATTCACACTGCCTGATGATATTTCCTGCAATGGTCTGTAAACTGTCAGTACTACATTTCTCCTGATCAACTGCAGCACTTTATTCAGAAATACTGTTAATACAATATTCACTGAATTGTAGGGCCTGTGACTTAACACCAATATTTGCCTTTACAGGGTGTTTCATAGTACAGGCCCCTATGGATTGTACAAGGAACTTAGCAGATGAAGTTTTGATATGGAACACATGTCTGGAAATGTACCCTTTGAATATAAAACAAGTTTGAGCATCTGATCACTTTCAAATCTTCAACTTCATGGTACGCATTCCCACAAGAAGTACTGGTGGAGTTAGTGGACGATTTGTGACTGTCATCTCACCAGCAAATGTGATTCGAAAATGACAGTGTATTTGCACATTTTGCTCATGGCCTCCACAAACATCTCAACCAAACATATAGTGTGAAAGCTGGATATGTCAAAATTGCCAGAGTTAACTAATTTCAATTTTACTTGTGGGGCCATATAAAGAGCCTTTGTAAGAGACTCCTATACAGCCTGAAGATCTCCTTGCACAAGTTCTGCCAGCAACAAATGCAACTGTTCAGCACATTACACAGTTTGTGACTGTGTGTACATAAGCAGATGTCATAGATACACCTTGTGCAATTGACAAAAGAACTGTCACAGGGACTACATCCTGTGGAGTACACAGGTTAGAATTTGTTGTTTCTGCTGTGTGCATAACATGAGGCAGAAAATTTGAAACTGATCCATCCTTCAAACTTATTTTACATTTAAATGATATAATTATGGACATGACTTTCTTATTAAAACTTTATCTTTTAAGTCCCCTCTACAACCCCTAGAAGTCTGCAATAGCAATTGTGAAAAATACTGTCTGTACAGCCATTCACTTCTTTCTTTTTACTTGTTCCATAACAGCATTTTATCAGCCTGCATCCACCTAGATGTATCTACTCAATTTGACGGATTTAGAAGAAGAAATGTACAAATAAACATTATACATTCAAAGTTGTTAATGCTGGCTTATGAAACCAGACACACTATTTCGCCACCAATCATCATTTCAGTAACATTCACAAGGATATATGGACATCGTTTCAACATACACAACATAGAAAAATCACGGCACTACCAACTCTAGAATCTGGGTTCTCCATTTGACTATCAGACTGCTCTGCTACAGAGGGAAGAAATTAATCAGAGATGCAATGAAGTGCCTCTATTCGTTCAAACCTGACGTTTGGATCGTATTAGGTTTTTAGTGCAATTTTGCGCATTTTTCTTTCATAGGATAGCACCAAAACATGCCTGGCAAGACATTACTCTTTTCAATATGATCACTGTTGTACTACATTGCAGAACACTTAATAATACATGAACAAAAACGTTTGTCAACAGTGGATTTAATTTAATGTGAGAATCAAATAAAGTTTTGAAATATTTGTCAATAAGAGAGAGTTTCTTGAATCTACTTTGTTATCCATATTTCAACTGTTTCTTCCTTTGCTAAATAACTATTTT